>NW_013952552.1:280947-292805 GCF_001266775.1 Austrofundulus limnaeus
CCCCAAAAGACCCCCACCCAAACCACTACAATTTTGGGATGCAGCTAGTAGCTTGACATTTATTAGGAATAAAGACTTCTGAGTTCTGGTGCATTTGTGTGTGCGGGGTTCATTATGTTACCGTTATGCGGTATCTAGTTTCTATTTTATTTTTTGCAAAATTTTAGCAATCTAAATGCTTCTGCACACTTTTACTATTTCATCTATTCAACTCATTTAGGAGATGAGTGCTGACAACATTTTTTGTAAGTTTACACTTTTAAAAATATTCTATTTACAATGTTTTTCCCCACAGAAATACAATAATCCTCAGTTCCTTTTAAAACACTGTTCTCTTGGAAATCTGCTTTAATATTTTTACTCCATTTTTTGTCCTTTAGCTCCATTTAGATCAGAGGTGCCCAAAGTGGGGCCCACGGGCCAAAATTGGCCTGCAAGCCATTTGATTTGGCCCACCAGCAGTTGTCCTGTATTAGATTGTAATCTCCTGTCCTATGTAGAAACACTACATTTCCACTTTTCAACGATTGGCCCAACTATAGGTACAAGGAGCTGTAGTCGTATAGTATTATACTTTATATAATATATTATACTATACTCACTATATCTTTGAATTGTGTTAAGGTTAAACATAAATCTACAGGAGACATTTACATTAGATTTAAGCACACATCTTTGCACACCTTATAAGATATACTCAAATTTGAATTTATGAAAAGTCCCATGAGCCTTTGCTGCCTAAGCATTTGTAGAATTTTCTCCATGTCCATGGGCTGAAAAACGAAAAAAAGAATGTGGGCAACCACACTGGTTGCTAGCTTATTCATAAAAATAAAACTTTACTTAAGAAGTATTTGCATTTCATGTATTATATTACTGCATTTGGCCTGTGGCCATCAGATTGATTATAATTTTGGCCCTCTCAGGGAAAATGTTTGGGCACCCCTGATTTAGATTGTAGCCATTTTTCTATTACTTCCAGCTTTTAGCTAACTTCTTGCTACTTTCATAGCTTTTAATTACTTTTTTGCTACTTTTAGCTAATTTTTTGCTTCTCAAATACAGTATTTTAGCTAACCAATTATCTTTAGTTAGACTTGTGCTAATTATAGTTCAGAGGTGACTTTTTACTACTTTTAGCTAGCATTTGCAACATTTACCTTCAAGCTATTGTTTTGTTATTATTATTATTATTATTTTAGTTTTTGGCTATTGTTCGGCTACTGCTCAGTTTTAACTTTTTCAGCAAGCATCAGCAGTCATTCTTTCAGCACTCAGCATTCATGCTGTGTTTTTGCAGAAAGAGCAACTTTTATAGTTCATGTAAAATACTACACATTGTCAGTTCTTGTTGACTAACAAACCAAACCCTGAGAGCTCTGTTTACCCTGAAGGTAATTCATGCAGGATGCTGCTTGTTCCGCAACATTCATTTGGCAGCAGGGAAGGTCCACACAATTGTCAACACAGCTTCTGTACTTAATGGCAGGTGTCTGTCACAACCAGAGGTGGACAAAATCTGTTTTACTCCTGCCTTCTGACAGAGGACATCTCATTTTTATCCACTATATTTTTTTAGCCTAAAAAAAGAAATAAAGTGTACTTCCTTCAAATTCATCTTAGTTATCTGGGCAAAGAAACATGCAAATGTTATTTAATTTAAGTTCTGGTTTTCCAGGAAAGATGTAAGGACAGAATGTGGGTCAAATGAAAACAATAAAATTATGATAATCTGTGTATTTTAAGATAGTTTGACTAGTTCCTGCTCATCTAAAACTCATCCCAAAGCAGTTTTTAAAGAGGCAAAATATCATGTAAAATCATCTTTTTTTTTAGCTTAACATCATGTTATAATGTTATCTTCTCATCAAAAACATGCTTCCTTTGACTCATTCATGCATGTGTGAGAAATCCTATATTGTCCTGAGGCAGTCAGGCAGGGGAGCAAAATCAACTGGTTGGGACTAGAACCACCTTTTGGGATCAGCTCCTCCTCTGGACTGTGTCTCCAAGCTGAGCTTCCTCATCACAGAGCACACACACACACACACACACACACACACACACACACACACCAGGCCCTGTGCTGAAATGAGCGGGACAGAAGTGGAAGGTGGTTCTTAAAGAGACAGAGGCCAATTTCAAGGTGTTTAGAAACAGATATGATGACAAGTCACGTTTATTTTCTATTTAAACATATAAACAGCATTTTAATAACAACTGAAGGTGACAAAGTTACTTTATTATGGTATAGAATTTAAATATATGCATGAGAAACACATAATATTGCCCCTTTAAAAAAGGCTCTGATTGGCCACTACCTGCACAGAGAATTTGGGAAAAGTTACATTTAGACAATACTTTGCTCATTGCATTTCCTGTAGTTTGTATGCCGGGTCATTAGCTGGCAATGGGATTTTAAACTGTATATCAAAGACATGCGCAGGTGATTAGAGATGCAATAAATGGCTCTTTGAAGGGATCTGAATCTTGATAAGCCACTTTTTTAAGAGCCATTCAATACAGCCTGATTTTGAATGAATTACGTCATCCTGTAAGTAGATACTGTATGTCATCCGTGATGATGTCATCACGTCACGTGGGCGGAACCGTGTGTTTTGTCAACTTGAAACTCCCTCTTCTTGACATCTTCCACTGTTACTGTTGTTCTTCTACTCATGCAAGTGCAGAAAAAAAACATTTGACGGCAACTGTCCATTGTGCACATGTACAACTTCACACCAATGGCGTTTCCAGAAAAAAACTCCATTCTGAGACCTAGATTTAAAAGGTTTTAGTGTCAGAGAAAACAACTGCTGTTGTTGTGTACATGAAGGGCAGCAATGCAACAGAAACACTTTGGTTTCACTTTAAAAATGGCATTGATGTAGTTGGACCTCAACATATTCTATGCATATACAATCTACAATGTAACACAATGTAATATACTGTAGCAGGTAATGGGAGTGAACTTCCTGTTATTTTTCCCAGAATGCTCAGCGGCATGCTTTTGTATTTTCTGTGGCACCAGGAGTGAGATGGAAGTGTGTTGTGTAGACTTGCCTGTTATGTTCTGTGGTAGAATTAATACTTTTATGTTTGAGCAAGTATTCATGACATCCTTTAATGACCTAGGTTTTCATGACATGCTGTTCAGAATGATTAAAGTCAGAACAAGATTTGCTAACAACAGTCATTCTTAGATTTTACTTGTGTTTATCTTTGTGTTTTCCATTGACCTTGTATCAATTCTTGCTAAGATGGCATAATGGTGTTTGTTAATATACGTATATATRAGGCCTCTCGAGACAGTGTTCAACAGTAGTGTGGAGAGACAGTGACAGAGAGAAGCAGAGGCACAGAGACAGGCCAAGTTGTTCTCTGTGTTTCCTGCTGTTGCCATAAAACTCAGCTGATCATCTCACGGAGTACCTTCATTCTTGGACCACGTATTTCTGGCTTTGTTAGATAAATATTACCATAACAGTGCTATTAAAGTTCCTCTGCTTTTAAACTCTGATGGAAACAAAATTATCATATGGCAAAGTTTTGACAGAGTTTTTTGTTTCCTGACAAACTTGAAAAAAAAAAAAGAATTAAGCAATTATTTTAGACATCAAAATGACCAGAAAAGTGTTTTAGGATGAGAACTTTACCTTGGTTTTAGGATTTATTTGGCAGACGGCTATTATGACATGAACCATTTGCTTTTAAAAGTGATGTTTTTAGTGTCACAGCTGGCCTCAGAAAGTTTGAGAAGCCTCTTCAACCCTAGCCGACACATTTTAGCACTTCTGTTGGTTTCTGACTGATTCAGATTCACACAAAGTCCAGTCCAGCTACTCTCAGTGACCTTGTCTTCACAGAATACAGCCAGATGTGTTTGTTAATAATTTGTTTGGCTAACAGTTGTTCAGCCTTAGCCTGAGTGGGCTGACATGCAGTTTGGAAACTGTTGAACTCTGGTGTGATGTTCCCATTTCAGGCAGATTAAACACATCGTAACTACAGTCCGCTGCTGACGCACATGTTGATTCAGGATCTGTAAGTCAGATTAGCCAGTGATTCTTAGCCTTTGCTTTGTAAATAGCAACTGTGTTAGTGCCTCTGAAAACATTAAATATTTGCTGTGCCTCAATTACAGTGAAACTCCTGAGATGAAGAACCACTCTTGTGTAATTTGCATGAAAAAGAAAAGATGAAAAAAAAAAGCAGATATTGAGCTAAAGTTTGATGAGGTAGAAGGTGAGAGTCACGGACAACACATATTTTAAGCACTACATGTTGGGCCACATATTTGCATAGAATATAAGCAGTAATTGTTGGCATCAACCCCACCTGTCTGTTAGCAAAATATCTAATGAAACTGAAACGCTCAAACAAATCACTGCCTGTATATCTACAACTTACTCCAATTAGAGTCAACCCAATTCAAGATGTCCACCACAGCTGTTGAATTAGGGATAACTTTGTTAACTGGATATACTGTATTTTCTATAAACTCTCTTTTTTAATTTGGCAAATTTTGAGTAGCAGTACATAGCATCAACATAGTCTTAGAGTGCTAACATAATTTACCAAATCTCATTTGAATTAGCACAGAATGTAATTTACAAAGTTTGACCCACAAACCTGAAAAATGCACATTTATTTTTCTGTGAGATTATTTTTGACTGAAGAAATCTAAAAAAAAATTACATATTTTTCCAAGAATATTTTAAAGTGCCTGTGACATCAAATGTTTGTAATAAATATGAATGCATTTTTGGAAAGACAACATTAATGAGATATTACAAAACAGATTTCACGCCCCTGAGATGAACAGTTGTTGAGATATTTGCATGTGAAAAAACAGGAAGTGATGTCAAAGGGGAATGTCTGCATGTGAACAGTGTTACTAAAATAGCTAATAACTCAGACTGTAGAGAATAGTTTGATGTTTCTTTAAATTATTTTGAATCACTAACAGACAGACGAAGAGGCAGAGTTTAAATAATAATGTTTCAATAAACAAAGACCAGAAAGTTCCTTTTCTTAACGGGTTCCCCTTTTGATGTCACTTCCTGTGTTACTTTGGCTGAGCCAAGTTCAAGAGAAAATATGCCAATTATGTGACAAAAATGGGTAAAAGTGTGTGTTTTACGCCAAGTTCCTTAAAGACGTTTTGACATTTTGTATTTGAAGAACATGCACGTCACAGACACTTTAATGGTTAGACGTTCAGTTGTAGCTGAAGCACCGTTCTAAAATCTGAAGAGATTAAAATAAAAAAATGTTTTAAATAATTGTTCAATCTTGTGTGTTTTTGTTTTCCTGGATCCAGCAGCTCAACTCTTCCACGTTTGTAACGAGGGTCCAGTTACACCCCCAGTTCCCATGGTGACCCTAAAGAGCCTCTGGCAGCAGCTTTAACAACATTTCTTTTGATTTTGGTTCTGTTTACATTCCTACAACTCAGTTAGCACATCAACATGTCTGCATTTTGTCAGCTTAGATTAAAACGAAAATAAATACAAAACTACTGTTGGGCTTTACAGATAAAAGCTAAAGTAAGTTGAAATTTCTGGTTGCTGCAATAGCATCCATCCATTCATCCATCCATCCATCCATCCATCCATCCATGCATCCATCCATCCATCCATCCCACTTTTTCCTTTCCGGGTCATGGGGTCACTGCGGGGTACACCCTGGACAGATCACAAGTCCATGACAGGGCGAAATAGAGACAAACAAAAGGTACACACGCTTACTTAGTAGACAATGTGGTTTTACCATTTAATAATAATAATAATAATAATAATAATAATAATAATAATAATAATGCATGTTATTTATAAAGCACCTTTCAGGACACCCGGGGACACTGTACAATAGAAAAAAAAAACAACTGTAGAGAATTATAGGTAGTGCGGGAGAAACATCAAAATGAGAACTACAAAACAGTCATATATTGAGGTACAATGACAAGTCAGCTGGAGTTAGCAGTGGTAACATTTAGCCTAGCATTTGTGTCTTGGGTTTGGGAGGAAACTGAAGTATTTGGAGAAAACCCACATTTGCAGAGAGAAAATATGCAAACTCCACCCAGGGAGATCCCCGGCTGGGATTCAATTCAGCAACCTACTCACTAAGAGGTAATGTCTCTATATCAAAGGCATAATAACACCCTCTAATTTTTAATCAGAAAATATCTATTTTTAGCTCTGTTTGGGTCAGAAAACAGTAAGTGGTCTAAAGCCTGCCAGTGACAGTGCCATGTCCCTGTTTGCCCTCCTCTACCTTTGGTTCAGAGGCAAACAGGGTACAGCTCACAACCCAGACACTTTTTTTCCCTGTTGTTGTCATTTCAGTGTGTCCTCAACTTTAGTTCGCAGCCGAGGCTCAACCAGGACCCCGAGGCACTCTAATCTGTTCCAAAAACCACTGGCATTGTTGGCAGAAAGCTCCTGGAACACACTCCTCCCTTTCAGCCACACACAAAATAAATGCATGTGGCGGATGAGTCAGTGTGATGATGAGGTGCCAGAAAAGAAACTGTGAATTAGGTAAGTGTGTTTTTCACCTGGCGCCATGGGATTCAACTGTTATCTTAAGAAAATTCACCGCAGCTCTCACTGCCATGTTCTGACTAATTAGATAGTGTTTGCTTCTGGATCAGAACAAGGCGGCACCTTGTAGGATGTGAGCCAAGAATGCAACAATGTCAGGAGTAGGTAAGTAGGTATACATGTGAACAACTACACTTTGTGCAGCGTGACAACCTGATGGGCTGGAGGAGGTGGCAGGATGCTGCCATCTGCTGGTTGGAAATCTGCTCGCACCAGTCAGTCAAAAACAAACCAGTTTTACCAGATGAGATACTAAAACTGGGATTATTTTAATTTAACCTTGTAAATTTATGAGAGAACAGCAAAATAGTCAACTGTAGAAACTTGCTGTAGTGGAAAACACAAGAGCCAAACAGTGCCTTTGCAGTCCCTCATCTTCAATGCCACTGGTTCAAAGCCCAGTCAGGTAAAACTAGTTCATCTAATTAAAACTTTGAATGATTTAAGCAAAAAAACTCCACAACTGCTAGAAAAAAGGAAGACAATTTCACTCTAAGCTTGGAGGGTTATAGCTGTAATAACAACAATCCCTAAACAACAATTCCTCATGTGGTTCAGAAGATATTTTGTTACTGACAAACAGGGTTGACTGTAACGAAGTAAAATTACTTGAGTATTGTACTTAAATACAGTTTTTGAGAATTTGTCCTTTACTTGAGTAGCATTTAAAATGATAAAAATCATACTTTTACTCCTCAGACTTTAGTTGATTTTTCATCTGTGTTTGTGTAGTTTTTGTCTATGCTGTTCCACCAATGCTAAAATTACACACTACACCCCTATACAGTAGGTGGTGATATGCAGCTTTACGCTAGTTTCAAGGAGGTGAAAAATAATGTTTTTTTTTTGTCCAATAGTGTTGCTGTATGTACATTAGGTATAGGTGTACTAGACATGTTTCAGCACCATTGTAGAGTTTTGTTTAGAACCTGACTTGTCCTGATTTCAACATGGCCTTATCTCATTTAAGACTTGTTAGAACACCCATTTGTTCTATTAATGGATTTCTACCAAGGGTTTCTAGTTTATTGTAATTAATATTTTAATTTCAGCGAACTATATTAGACATAACAATTAAAAAGCTCAGATTAGATTTAGAGCTCCTTGGCTCTATCAAGCTTTTCCAAACCTTGCTCTTGAAGTGGTGACTATGTAGACTAAATGAGCTGGCAGAACTTGTAAAAGTGGTATAATTAGGAAGATAAAGATTTCAGTAGTGCAGGGAGTAGGTATTCACCTTGCAACCAAAGCGTTGCCAGTTCAAATCACCACCTAAGTGCATGATGTCATTACGTTCCTGAGCTAGGGTTGGGCAATATTGGCAAAATAATTAATCACGATTAATTGTGGTATTTAGCCGATAACGATTAATTTGGCGATTAATGCCTTGGAGTCCCTGGACACTCTCATGTCCTGGTCACATGACCAATTTAGTGGGAAAAATTTGTTCTTCATAAAAATCTGTTCCAAATTTTGTCAAAATTACAGACTTCAGGCTACACATCAAATTTTTAATTGTGTTGTTAGACCAAGAAAAACTGGAGTTATGATAAATAAATTACAGAACTTTTTTGTTGTTTTAATGTTCGTCATATTGGACGCAGAGAGGAGCAATGAGCGGACTGGTGGCATTAATCGTATTAATCATCAAGTGCCCAAAAATAATCGATTAATGTTTTTCTGACGATTAATCGCACACGATACGATTATGCCCAACCCTATCCTGAGCAAGACTCTTAATCCAACTTCCCCATGGATAAATCTTAGTGATTGTGGTGGTCTGAAGGGACCGTATGTCAACCACACTTGCACCACTGAGTGTGATAGAGGAGTGAATGAATGATGCATGAAATTATACGTCTTTGAGCATCTAGAAAAGTGCTATAGATTAATGCATTATTATTATAAATTTGGAATCACTGATCTGTGCTATAACAGAAAACTTTCCTAATTGTTCTCAACTACACTCAAATGAAATGCCACACACTGTACTTTAACTTAAGTAATGATTTGACAGAACTACTTTTACTTTTATTGGAGGAATATTTGACCACTTTGACTCAAGGAAATTGAGTACTTTGTCCACCACTGGTTCATGCCAAAGTTTAATTCAGAGTGACACCTGGAGTGTATTCTGAATGACTCTACGCTGTATCTACAACAAATTTAAGCATGACATAAGTATAAAACTGATTGATTTACAGCTATTTTTTTCTGTTTTGTAACGTGAGTTGACTGAGGCAGCCATCTTGCATTGGACTGACTCCAGTTTTCAGATGTAGAGGTCGGTCCACGTCTTACTTCATCTTGAAAGTTCATTGAAGTTCATCAAGTTGTTCAGGAGATATTTTAATAACAGTTGAAGATTAGTACCTTTAAATATCTGTGAAATTGACTGAGCCACTTTTAAGGTCAGTTGGCTGTGGCAGCCATCTTGAATCAGATTGACCCCCATAATTAATCAGTTTAGAATAGATGTACATCCAGTGATTACTACGTGTCTTATATCCGAAGGGGTAAGTATATTTTATAACAGTCTGACACACAAAGGGGTAAATACATTGTTGTCTTTGCCTTTTTGGTGGCTGCCAGTAAAAAGTCTAAAATGGACAAATTATAACATATTTTATTTAATCCTGATTCAAAGAACACTAAGCATTTTGGAAAGGGGGATCTACAATAAATTTAAATGTTATACACACTACACCAGTGGTTTCCAACATGGAGGGCATAATAATTAAATAATACAAAATAATAATTAAAAGTCTGTATGTAACTAAGTTCTTCTTTTTTCCTTTTCCAAATAAAAGTTTGTTAGTATAAGTTGAACATATCTTTGGGAGAAGTGAGGGATTGGGGGGGATCTCAATGGCGTGGAAATAAAAAAGGCAGACATTGAAAAATATAGGTTGGCAACCACTGGACCTTCGTGTTGAACTTCTTTGTGACCTTTAAATGTCTGAGTGTAAAACTCAAATAAAGGTATGAAGGAAATTTTGTAATTGATTAACTGAATGTTAGATGCAGTTTTGTATTTTTATACTTTCTGATCATTGCAGCCATAGGTTTAAAGCAAAGAATGAGAGTTGTTGTGTGTGTTCTTTCTTTCTGTATAAACAAAAGCTGGTTATGTTCTGACGTAAAAGGTACCAGAAGAGACTGAAGAGGTTAAAAGGCTGAATCATGATATTAGGGTAGAAGTGTTTTTTTAGTGTTTTGCAGGGTTTCTGGTTAGACCCTGTCTGAAAAGACTGGGCTGTTTTGTCTGGGTTTGAGCCCAAGTCCTTAAGCTGAGGTCTGTGCAGTATCAACCTGATTGGAATCAGAGATGAGAATAAAGAATTGAGAAGAAATCCAGTGGGTCCTGCTATTATTCAGATATGCCATTGTTGAACAGCACATTATTTTCTATGGGTACATAAATAAAGCAATGCTTAGTTAAATAAGTTGTATCTACCAGTAGGCTGGATTCTAAAGTATGAAAGACAAAAGAAATCAATTTACACTCCTTCCATTTAATAGACATTTTCTTAAAAAAAAAAAAATCAAAGATACAAGAATGCATAGTGAGCCACACCCACAGTCGGCTCCTTACTGACATGAAAACATGGAGGACATGAGAAGGCAACAATATGCTAAAAAAATAAAAAAAAAGTCAAACACTGCCAGTATTTAGTTGAGTCCATACATCCTCTTATGGTCTCCTAGACACAAAACAACTGAGATACAACTGTTATGTAACCTCAAACACACACAAAACACAAGCATACACACTGTCAGACAAAGTAAATATGTGGGTGAAACGGCAACAACAGGACGAGAGAAAGAATCTTTTCACAGACAGATATAAGTGAAAGTTTTACACAGCATCAGCTCGTTGTGATTCAACCACTCTCTGGTATCTATTGGCCCATGACTGAAATGACAACAGAAAACACAAATCATCTCAAAACTTTTTAAATTGTTAGGTTGCAAAATATATACAGATGTTTATTTTCATTTGGGTAAAATTATTTGTGATTATTTTAAGAAACAATAATCCACCACTATCTGGTTATTATTGAAAACCTCAGCTGTGCATCGTGATGCACTATTAGCTGCAGCTCAAAGCATTGGAATATAATGAAAATGTTCTTTTTTTTTTTGGGGGGGGGGGGGGGAAGTTTATAAAGTGACACTCATTACTTAGATCCATTACACAGATAAACTCAAATTTTCTGAGACACTGAATTGTTTTTTTATTATTTAAAAGCTATAATCATAATTACAAAAAAATAAAGGTTTGAAAAATTTCACACCATGTGCAACGAATCTATGCGATTTGAGTTTTACTTTCTGAACTGACTGTCAAAAAAATGTATATAATGCTATACAAATGTTTCCAGATGTGCCAGTATTATAGGAACTCATTCGTTTTGAACATATTAACATCTGTAACATTATTTTATCGAGGTGAATATTCTACCCTATCTTTGTATTTGATTAGTAAAACTGACATTTGTAGAAGCCACAGGCTGTAAACGAAGAACAACTTTCTGTAAAGGAAATTATACCGTCACTGCACTACACAGCATGGTACGGTTTCTAAGCAGTACAACAAAAGCTGCGCTCTTCAAGACTGCAGATCAGGAGGAAATTATACAACTTATGTGTCATATGGTAACCTGGAAAACTGGGGTCATAATGATTAAGTCACACTAAAAACAGTGCTGTTAGAAATAATGACATAAATTGATTAAAACAAACAAAAGTCTAAAGCAGAGGGAACAAGACTTTCATTCAAAAACCCAGACATTCATGTACAGAAAACACTGGACCTCAACCTTTAATAAAATACGATAAACGGATGGGTTGAAATGCTCTGCTTTCATTTTCTAACAAACACAACAGAATACACAAAATAGTTATTTTCCTTACACTTGTTTGTAGTTAACGGCTGTGCGTTTATAGTATTTTCACTGCCACTTTTCCCAACACGCTGTCTAACCTGTAAGTGTTCTGCTGTAAACTGAAGAGGATTGTCCTCGCCTGTAAAACAAGCCTGACTTCACTACAAGTTAAGAACACAAAAATGAGATGACTATTCAGGTGAAAAGTGCTATTGGAACACAAAAGGTAACTATTAATCGAGTCTGCCCTCCTGTGGAGAAAATATACTCAATTTTGTTCTTTTTAATTTTTTTTCTTTTAAAAATTGTGTAATTAACCGCAACACATTCACAATCTTCAGATTACATGTAAGTCTATAAT
>NW_013952552.1:293035-294959 GCF_001266775.1 Austrofundulus limnaeus
ATATATATACACACACTTGATATAAATACATCTCGACTCTTGTATTCCAACGAGATGTTGAAAACGTTTCTAAGAGTGCATCTGTGTTTGTTAAAAACTTGTGCGTCTCGTCATTTAATCTGCTTCTAATCGAAGGTCGAACAGAACCCTGCATCTTGGTCTATGTTACATTTCCACACAAGGCACATCACCTGTTACCTCCTACTCTAACCTATTTTTCTGTTTACCCTGCCTCATCAGGCCTCAAGTCACCCTGTTTTTTTATTTTTCTGACTTCAGAACATTTGTGATCCACTGCAGCGTTGCCCAGCAGCTACTGACTGTCATCCTTTCTCTTGAGGGATGCAGGAAATACTGGGTGCTACTTGTAAAGTAAACCGGTAGAGAACTAAAACACGACTAACTGTGTGAAACACGTGTTCAAAAGTTTTAAACGGTTAATTTATTTCAAGTTACGACAGAAGCAGAATAAACTGGATGTCAGGTGCTCTGAATCTGACATAACTCAAAGTGGGAGACAAAGATTAAACCAGAAATGAAAACAGGGGGGCTGCTGCTTTGCCAAAAGCTAAACCCAGATAGCAAAACGTGTCCAACACTACTCTTTGTGCCACACTATTTGCTTATAAAACAAAACTTAAAGGTTTAATTTGTTTTAACCACTCTTATTTTTGGCGCTTTCTGGTTCTTTTCTGACAGATTTTTAGATGTGCTGGTGTGCAGGAGATCCTGTTTTCTTTTTTTTATCTCTCAGCATCGGCAGGGTTGTCCTAACTGACTACATTAAAGGAAGACTTTAACCGTTCAGGAGGTAGACCACCAGCTCATAGGTGCACATCATGATAGCAGTGTTGGGGATCTGGCGTGCCAGATGTGTAATTAGACCCCGGTACAGGGCGCGGTAGCCCTCTTCTTTGGGCACAGTTGTTAGAGTCTGAAAAAAAGAGCGGTATTTGGAGCCTTCTTCTCGTAGCCTGGTGCGAATTACCTCTGCAAAAATAAAGAAAAAGAGACGAATGAAAAGGTCTACGTAAAAGGATATCTGAACAAGGACAGCTAAAACTGACAGGAGGCTCTCACCGTGAGGATAAGCAATAATTGTGGCACAGGTCTTGGATGTGGCAGCAGCAAGCATCATTCCAACAAAGTCGGAGGCATCTTTTGAAGCATCCTCTTCATCGTCCATGTTCTGCGGCGCCTTGGCCTCCAAGAGACGCCGCTTAATGTTTTCATAGATAACAAAGTGGATCACAGTCTCTGAGATACCAGCGTAGGAAGCTGACATTCCCCTGTAGAAGCCTCGCAGGCCATCTGCTTTATACACCCGATGTATGCACTCAAACGCACTCATCCTCCGCTCTCCTCGGTTCCTGGAAAAAAGATGAAAACACAGAAGTTCAACAGTTTGTTGCGTTCCAGTGTTCTCTGACCCTGAATCTGGATAACAAACACACACAACCCCACAAAGATAAAAGGCTATAAAGAAATCTGAATAACATCCCAGATTACGGTCCATTAAAACAATACTTGACTTTCAATGATTTTGTTTTGTAAAGATAAAAAAAAAAACAGATTCCTCAGTTACAATCAAGTCGTGCTCACACATCTTTGGCTACGTTCACACTGCAGGTCTTAATGCTCAGTTCCGATTTTTAGAAAAAATCTGATCTTTTGTGTGAACGTTCACATTACATTTTAAATGTGACCTGCATCAGACCCATGTGTGAACGCTACACAGCACTGATGTGACACGCATGCGCAGTAAAAGACGTGACGTCTCATCAGCCGGCTTGTTTGTTTACAGAGCTAGCAGGGATGCTACATTTTGCACATCGAATCGGAAGTTAATCAGAGCCGATTAAATAATTATCTGACATGCTTCTTAAGTTCAGTGTTTATATCTGAAGCTGCCTCTGACCGGGAT
>NW_013952552.1:295368-298004 GCF_001266775.1 Austrofundulus limnaeus
TGGATTGTGTTTTGGAGCTGTAAACACATGGAGCTACAGATTTAAACAACGAGACTTGAGGTTAGTGTCTCATTGGTCCTTCACTCCCTCCTCCTGATGAAAAAGTCAGATGAATGTGACATGAGCGTTCACACTGCAGTCACTTTGAAAACATCAGACATGTATCCGATTTAAAACCACATACTGAAACGGCCTGGGTCGGATTTGAAAAAATCGGATTTGTCTCGTTCAGACTGTCATAAAAAAATCGGATTTGTCTCGTTCAGACTGTCATAAAAAAATCGGATATGAGTCAGATGGGTCAAAAAAAATCGTATTTGGGTCGGATTTGCCTGCAGTGTGAACGTAGCCTTTGATAACCAACATSAAAACTGAACTAGACAACAGAAAATTAGACACATCACTCAAAATTATTGTCTTCAACTTTACACATACAGTAAGCTGCAAATGGTTAACAGAGCACAGGCTGCTAAGCATCTTTATGATGTTGTAAATAAACTTCTGTCTTGTTTCCAGGTTTTCATTTTGTAGAGTTGATATTTGGGGTATGTTGAATACTGAACCATACCAGCTATATTTATAGAGCACTTTAAACACCCACAGGACCAAAGTGCTGTACACATAATAAAACATTTATTTGCTCATACAATCAGTAAAATTTAATCAAAACATCAAAAATCAACACTACAATTGTTGTTCAAAGGCCAGATATAAGAGATGGGTTTTAAGAAGAAATTTAAAAACAGACAGGGATGACACCGGTCTGTTTTTACATTTTTTAAATTGTACTGCGACATTGAACAAAAATTAACATCAGGTGTCTCAGTGAATTACATAAATAAAGTAAGCCAAAAAATACTTGTGTACATTCTTAAGTTATCCATAACATGATCAATTAATAAAATTGCCCTTGGCTTGATGCAACCTGTGCTCAAATCTGCAAAGACTGCAGCTCACACCACATCACTTCTATGTTTTCTGGAATTAGGAAAATTGTTTCATTTATCTGTAGTTATGTTAATTGAGTTATTAAATAAAACAAATTCAAAATTAAAGTGCAGCTTAAACAGTAACAGACTACAAAGATACCCAGGCGAGTTGAATATTTACTGTACTCACCTTGCATCCAACTGTAGGCGGGTTTTTATGAGCCATATTGGATTTGTCGCTGTGATGGCTGTAAAACCTAAAGATGGGAAATTTAAAGCAGAATTATGCTTCCAGAAAAGTAGAGTACAACAATTGGCTTTAAGTTTGAAGCTGCCACTTGTGATGAACTACATTCTAGTAGCTGGTTAAAATGTAAAAGTTCTTTAAGCTGCATCAATGTCTGCAATAGCTCAGGTATTTGATGTCAACTTTTTTTAACCCACAATTTGAAATTTTAAAGGCAACTTAGAGAAGAAATGCTGAACCCTTCATGGATTATTAGAGGTGAACAATATGTCAGAACTGCATTTATTACTAAGCTGTTAAATGATCTTATCCAGAAAACAACAGGGTAAGAGAGTAGAGGAAAGAAAGGCTAAAGAAGCACAGATCTGTGGTGAGTACTCACGCAGACCCAAGTAACTCCTCACATATGCAGCTAGAGACCCCTGGTGGTGTGGGGGTCTCATGCCCTTGCGAGAGGAGAGCTACGGTAGAGTAAAAGCCTAAAACAAACACAGGCTTGTGTGTAGCAAAATGACCGGCATGCATCCATTTAACTTCCCATTCCCCACATTATCCCACAGGATTTAATCTGCCACAACCTCATGTGAAATGTTCACCCAACACACCAAAAGACAGAATGAGGGGCACAGCAGCTGACATTCTGACAACACATGAAGCCCTAACAAAACAGTAAAATCACAAACAAAATAACAGGTTTGAAATGATAAAACTATGAACATACACGTTACTCAAGATCAGTGGTGGACAGTAACAAAGTACTTTTACTTTATTACTGTAATTAAGTACATTTTTTGAGTATCTGTACTTTACTTGAGTAGTTATTTATTTGGGAACTTTTTACTTTTACTCCACTACATTTCAAAGACAAATATTGTACTTTTTACTCCACTACATTTCTAAGAAGCTTGTAGTTACTCGTTCCTTTTAGATCAGCATAGCTTTGTAATCCGCTGTAAAAAAAAAATAAAAAGAAAAAAATCTGTTGTTCCGGTTTTTCTTTTCATGAAATGCAATTGGCCACAAGCTATGTTCGTCACAAAGGTAACCAATCACATGCGTAGCTTATAGCCTACGTCACACTCGTTAACTCTCAGTAGCGGAGCGCGTGCTCCCATCACTTTACTTTCATTTCAAGCAGAACCAGACAAAAGAAGAAGATGCAATGGAAACCATTGAGGAAACGCAAGGAGAGAAACCAGCACACCCATGGCCATATCTCAGTTCAATGTTCGAGGTTTTAGGACTTAAAAATAATACATATCAGTTCAAATGTCTTCTCTGTTTACCACGTGTAAAGTACCTTTCAGCATTCCATAACTCACCAACCTGAGAAAGCACATTGAGGTAAGTCAGCAAACATTTTTCTCACTAGTTTAAACTCTTTAAATGAAGTTGACTTTAGTTAGAGTGGTTGTGGTTTAATGCTGTGAGAGATTGATAAATAGCCGACCATTGTGTGC
>NW_013952552.1:298513-312431 GCF_001266775.1 Austrofundulus limnaeus
CTTAAGTACTTTAAAATGCATGTACTTCTGAATACTTAAGTATTTTCAAAAGTAAGTACTTCAGTACTTTTACTTGAGTAGATTTTTGACTGAGTAACTTTTACTTGTAGTGGAGTAGATTTGACCAAGAGTATCAATACTTTTACTCAAGTACTAGAGTTGAGTACTTTGTCCACCACTGCTCAAGATGTACAATACTTGCAAACAAAGTGTATATGTTTACACTCTCTTACTGTGCTTTTTGACAATTAGTTAAATAACAGTCAAATATTGAGGAATTTTACATACTTCTTTTTTCCCAACCATGCTGTTCTTGTCTGAGATTAAAATTACCATTTTTATCTATGAAAGTTCTTTTTTTCCTCTTATTTTGAAATGTGAAATAACATTTTAACTTTTAGTAATTGATCAGTGCTAAAACTACTGCTTTAGATAGCTAACTGGTACAATCAGTTTGAATAATGCTGTAAAGCTAACAGCTACACTTGCAGCCACAATACACAAAGTTGTGTCACTACTAGGGCTGGGCAATATGGCCCCCAAAAAAAAAATCTCTGATTTTTTCATCCCAAATTCGATTTTCGACTTTAAATTGATTTTTGCTTCCCACTTAACGGAATGCCTGTTTCAGATGTCGAAACAAATTTGTTGTACTCCTACTTTTTGTAGCAAGAGCCTTTAACAGATTTTGCCATGAGGTGTTTGTTGCTTCAAGTCTGAGGTTGCAAAACCTAACCAGTTCCAGAAAACTGAAGAAGCAGTGCCTTTTTTCTTTGCTAGCTGTCATATTGTCATGTGAGGTTGTCAAGCGTCTTGAGGGACAGGTGGGGTGATCGCTGAACTAATTAAATTAAATCTTTATAAATGGCAAATTCAAATTAATCGATTAAATTGATTTATCGCTCAGCCCTAGTCACTACTGTGTTGTGCTTTTGCAGACACATTAACACCCTGTCAGTTCAGCTCTGGCAGTAGGTTGTAAATTAGAAGACGTCCTGAAAAATGCTGACCTTGACTAGGCTGTTGAAAGGTCAAAGTCAGAGTATGCTAAAAGTGGCATGGCGACAAACTTTAGTTTCACTCACAGCTACACACAAATACAGTGCAGCTGTGGCTGTCTGGCTACCTGACCTACATTAAACTGGTTCATCATTTCCAAAAGGTTTAGTTATTTCAGAGCAGATATACTGCTTAGTTATATAATCTAAATACATTAACATATTTAGATTCTTAAAAGGGATTCACAATTAGTTGTAACATTAGACTTTATTTAATAAACATACATTTTAACTGTAAAATTAAGACTGTAAAAGGCAAAAGTTATGATTCGGCAGCTTCCACTATCTTTTTTTTGGCAGCAGTAATTGAAGGTAATTGTTTCACCATATTAGTTTTTCATATAGTTGGGGAATTTATATTTTATTTAACCAGGAAAATCCCTCTGAGATCACAGATCTCTTATGCAAGGGAGGCCAGGGCCTAAGGGGAAGCTTGACATGCATGTTTCTAGACCGTGGGAGGAAACCGGAGTACCCAGAAAAAATTCACTCAAACTCAAGAAGAAGATGCAAACTTCACACAGAAAGGTATGAACCAGGGATTAAACCCAGGACCTTCTTGCTGTGAGGCAACAATGCCAACCACTTAGCTGTGGTGGTGCCGATCTGGCCCACTCTATTTTACAAGATGATTTCAGTTCACTGAGTTCTGTGGACACTCATTGGTCTTTTAAGATCCTGCCACATTATTTTCATTAGGTTGAGGTCCAAACTTTGGACTACTGCAACCCTTTGATTCGTGTATTTTTCATTCTGGTGTGGATTTGTTGCTCTATTATGAATCACTGTCCTGTTGTTGACCTTATTTCAGTCCAGTTTCAGCTGTCGGTCAGATGGCCTCACATCTAACTTTAAAATACTTTAGCACAAAGAAAAGTTCAACATTGACTCAATGACTGTATGGTGTCCAGATAATGTGTCTGCAAAACAGGTCCAAATCATCTCCCCTCCACCAATATGCTTGACAGTTGGATTGGGATGTTGATGCTGATTTGCTGTATTTGTTTTTATCAAACATGTTGCTGTGCATTATGGCTAGATATCTCAAATTTGGTATCATCTGTCCAAAGGGCACTGTTTGAAAGGTTTTATGGTTCATTCAGATGCAACTTTGCAAAGGAGTACTGACAAGTTATTTTTTTGCAAAGAGGCTTTCTCTTGTAAACCCACAAAACACGCCATACAAGTTCATCCTTCCATTTTCTATCTCTTATCCAGGGTCGGGTCACGGGGGCAGCAGCCTAAGCAGAGAGACCCAGACTTCCCTCTCCCCAACCACTTGGGCCAGCTCTTCTGGGGGAATCCCAAGGTGTTCCCAGGCCAGCTGAGAAGCATAATACCTCCAGCGTGTCCTGGGTCTTCCTCTGGGTCTCCTCCCAGTGGGACATGCCCGGAACACCTCACCGGGGAGGCGTCCAGGAGGCATCCTAACCAGATGCCCGAGCCACCTCAACTGGCTCCTTTCAACATGGAGGAGCAGCGGCTCTTCTGAGTCTCTACTGGATGACTGAGTTTCTCACCCTATCTTTAAGGGAGAGCCCAGACACCCGTTAATTTACCTTTTAAATGGTGCCACATTTGTAAGGAACATGCATTTGTAGGATCAGTAGGAGAGCTGAGCATGTGGATTGTGCACATGAAAAGATTGCCAAATCTTCTCTGTTAAACAGCTTATTTTGTTATTGACACTTGTGAGTGAGCTTCTGTCAAAAGGTGCTGTCAATCAGGTGCCCGGTATAAGATTCATTGTTATAACAAAGAAATGATCTACCAAACACACATTTCTTGATATTTTGTGGTAAGTTTAGACTAGAAACTTTCTTTAACGCTTCCCAGATTGATGGGCAGCAAGCGCTGCTTCTCTAAGTCATCACTGATGAAAATGACAAAACCATGGCTTATATAGAGGCGCTCATACTGATGATTAGTTAAAATGCTACTTTCCATCTAAAATCATAGAGAAGCAGCAAGGATAGACCTAGTTCCCCCATCATTCACACACAATTTTTCTATCTTGGCTAAATAAACAATATAAATAAACATTGCCAGGTTGGAATCTGTTGTGTTTTGTAGACTTGAGGTTAGATTTGAACAAATTAGGAACCTGGTAAAGGTAAGGTTAATGTTATTATGTCATAAGGAAAACACTAGAATGAATGAGGGTGGACTTTTCTTTTATCCTGACAACATTGAAGGTTGTAAAGCTTTGCTGCTTATGGACATTTTGCCATAAACTAGTTTTAAACCATATTTTTCTCTAAGAACTAATAAATAACACCACTTTTCCTTAAGTCTGATCATGTAATGCTGCAGCAGGTGAGTTTTACCAACAACGAACAAGGCAAAGCCCGTTTGCACAAACAAACAAAAAAATAAAAAAATAATCATCTAATTATAGATTTTGACAAAAAAAAGAGTGAATAGAGGTGCATGTTAGTCTGTGATCTCTGCAGACATTTACCTGCCATTCCTGCCGATGCCATGTGCACTTGTGTGGAGTCTGGTTCCAACACGCCATTAAGTTTCTCTTTGGCAGTGGAGTAAGCAGCAAAGTAGATCGCTCTGTTAGAAATAAACAAATCAGTTCTGCAAATGTTGCAACCCTGATGAGACATGAGTCATATGACACATTTTTGGATTTCTTAATAGCTTCCACTCCAAAAATTTAAATCAAAATAAACTTTAAAGAAAATAGTTATTAAATGTGTTCACACTTATATGCACCTTCTATGTTTTTATATATTTCCCTTCAGACAAATGTTGATGTTTCTGTACCCAGTGATTTTATTCATGATTTACTGTGGTTTTATTTATTCCATAAGAAACCCCTGGTATTTCAACAGGATTTTTATATATTTGAATCCACCATGCATATCATAAAATAAATCTGGCCTCAATGTCAGGTTTAGTTTAACAATCATAAAAATGAATTGGGTAGAATGCCAGTAGCAGAAGTGATTTTCACAACAAATCATTTTTGTCAAACAAATACACCATTTGAGAGGATGTACATATTTCATTTGGAGTAATTATCTTTACTAGATTTCATAAATAATAAAGTCATAATAATGAAATTATAATTGTGCCTAATTATAAATGTGAGGCTTTTGTATCTTTCCTGATAATGATGCAGTGCAGCCTGAAGTTTGGCTCATTTGTAAAACTAGTGTTCTGCCAAATCCCACTGTTAATGATTCCCATCTATCACATTATTAAAGCTACTTTGCACATACAAATTTGAAACTTCATAAACTAAAACACTGTGAAAAAGGCTTCTTTGCCTTTTACACAGTGAACACAGCATTTATTTACCAAAGACCTTAACTAAATGTTCTGCATACAGCAAGCAGTGGCACCTGCTTGCCTGAGCATTAGCAACACCCCATTAGGCCCAACTTTCCTTATCTCATTATTACTGAAACACTGGAAAAGCTGTCTGTGTGTGTCCAATTTATGCTCCTGCTGTTGTTATGTTTCCAAAAAGCAGAAACTGCTGAGAAAGCCATGAGCATGAATGGCACCTTAATGATAATGGAGGCTTAATGCTTCTTTGTTACCAGGTAACCCCAAGGAGCATAGGAATTGGAAAGAAAAAATGTTCTAAATATAAAAATCATATTTCGCAAAAATTGTGGCTCTAAAGAAGAGTAAAAATTTAGCATTTTTGTCAATCAAAACAATTTCAAATGATCATAACAGGACTCAAAATAGAAACCCATCTGCGGGTGCCTAAAAACTTCTATGATAAATAAATTAGGATCCTTATGTTGAAAAAAAATAATGGAAAATAAGTTAGGGCACTTTCAAAAACACTATTTTGTCTGACTACAATGTGGTAACAGTCAAATAAAGTGACTTATTCTTTAAAAACATTTTGCACCAAAAGTCATCATGCTGTTATTTTGTAATCAAATATATGAAAAATACTCAGGCTGGATGGAGGCCTAATAAAACATGTAGAATGTAGAACATGTTCAGTTTCTTGCCTTTACGGTCATACTCCTGGCGGTAAATTGCTGAGATTAATGTGTTTATTAAGAAAGTGGAAGAAATTTTACCTGGAAGGTGCCACACCCACTAAGTTTGGCCCCAGGCCCCTGAAAAGAGAGCGAGGCCCTTCTTTCTCCAATATCAATCTGAAAATAAAACACAAAAACACACATTTAAACTATTTTAGTCATATATTGGTTGGTTGAACATTTTATCCTGCAGATAATGCAGTCAGCCATGGCTTTTCTACCAGTGGAGAGACTGCTCTCTCTCTCTTTTGCTTTGTGTGTTAGTAGGTATTTATAAAATTTCAAAAATTAATTGTTATTGCAATATCGACAATTTGCAAAAGACAGCTTAGACTGCACCATTATTTTAAGTATCGTGCATTCATGTTTTACATACTGACAATTTATTTAGTCCATCCAAAAGACTCACTGCCTAAACCTGCTTTAGATGATATTGATAACACATGAAAAAGTGACGAGTGAGAAAAAAAGAGAGGGTTAATTGCCAATGATATTGTCACAATATTAAACAAAAATATTGCACATCGTAAACATCTTGCTGCCCCTGGATTAAGCTTTTCTAATATTGTGCAGTCCTAATGTTTACATATGTACTGTAGGTATGTATAATTAGGTATACAGTAGGAATGTGCGATATAAACGATATACAGTAGAAACGATGTAAATTTGTCCTATGATAGAGATCTGTAGTCTACCGGCCAACCGCGCAATTCTTTTTGATGATGTAAAATGAGGAGGGGGGAAAAAAAACACCCGAACCAGGTTGGGTTCGGGTGTGCGAAAATGAACGCCGAACTGTTGACATACTGTATTTATGTGACGGCGTGTCCTCCGGTCGGATGCCGACCGACTACACTGCCTGCTGCGGGAGGAGCGCGCGCCGCAGCACATGGCGACACAGCGTGGCGACAGTCAGTGCAGGTGAAGTCAGTGCTCCAGGACTCACAAAAGCTCGCTGAGTCTGGACCCCGATTCTCCTGCGGTCATAGCGCGACGCCGCACGGCCAAATGCGTGCGCACTCTGCACCCACTTCGTGCGCGTTCCAAAGCGCGACTATAAAAACTCAGCCTTTATGCTGCGTTCACACCGAACGTGATTTCAGCTTCAAAATCGCTGCCAACGCTTCAAGTTGGACGCTGGTGTACTTTGAGGTCCAACGCAGGACAGCTCTTGAAGCGCTGCATGGCAACAGCCTCCCCGCCCCTCCCTCCTCTGTCGGGCTCTGTTTAATGTCGGACGAGGAAGTGGCTTTGCTTTATTTACAGAGAGCAAGAGCATGTCACTTTCATCAGATAATTAATTCATAATTAATTCACCAGATAATTCAGAGACATTCTGAGTTTCATCACCCAGGAGCTGCGGGAGAGGCTCACAGCTCGCTTTCAGGACTATTTTTGTCCCCAGTCCAGTCTGATGAGTCGCTGCCACTCATTGGTGAGGATATCTCCTGCAGGACACCGACTGCAGGCACTTGATTTCAGCTAAAGAGCTCCTCTCCGTCTGTTTCAGGTTAGTGGGCATCATTCAGTAAACTGTCCCGTCGGGAAATCTGTCACTACGTCACACAGTGGAGTCTCTCTGATTGGTTGACGCGGCGCGTCAAGCTGCAAAAGTTCAGATTTTCTAACTTCAGCGATTTGCGCATCAAGCATGTCGAACGCTCAGATCGTTCAAATCGCGCTGCTCTAATCGCACTTGAGGCGCCACAGCACTTCACGACGTTGATTGAAGCGCGTCCACCATAGACTTTGAATGTAAACCTGCTGCTCCTGATGCTGAAATCGCGTTTGATGTGAACGCACCATTACTGTCTCCTTGTACAGCAGAGAAGCGCTATGAGAAAGGGTGACAGTCAGACTGTCTTTCAAAAAAAAAAAAAAAGGTAAAGCATAAACGGGATGATTGTCACCCCGCCAGAGCATGCACAGATTAAACACGTGGAGTGCAGAAAAAAATAATCTGCAAAGTGTGTAGAAAAGAATAAATACAAACAATTTGTTTTACCACCTTAAAACAAAACAGGTTATTCCAAACACAACATCAATGGATGCAGATATCTATTACATTAAAGTTAGTGTGTGTGTGCGTGTGTGTGTGTGTGTGAGATACTTGATTTAACCAGGTAGATCTCCCTTAAATTTAGATTTTTATGGGAGACTTAAAAGTGTCCCTTAAAAAAGGAGATTTTAAGGTCTAAATTTTTTTACCTATACATATTTATTCCACTCAATTAATGTGTGATTTATTTATTTTCTATTATAAGTTTTATATCGTGATATATATCGTTACCGCCACTCATCATAATGTATATCGTGATATGAATTTTTTGCCATATTGCACATTCCTAGTATACAGGTTTGCATGTATATAAATATTGTATATTCTGTATGTAATATGTATTGTATATATGCATGTAGGCAACATGGTAGAAGAGTGGTTAGAACTGCTGCTGCATAGCAGCATAGCAGCCAAAACATCATAGGTTGGATTCTCAGCCTTTCTGTACGAAGTTTGTTTGTGTCCCCATGCATGTGTGGATTTACTCTGGGTACTCTGGATTCCTCCCACAGATCAAAAACATGCATTAGGTGAAGTGGTTACTAAAAATTAAATAATAAAAAATGTTAAACATTTTAACACCTCTGGCACCACTATCAAACCAAAGTTTAAATTAACCATAACATGAAGACACTGGAGAAATTAGTCCTCTCCCACATCAGACCCACATTTGATGCTTCCGAACATCAATGTCCACCTGGATACCCTCTTAAAGTAACATCAGGATTATGTGCTTTATTTTTTCAAGAGCATTAAACACCATCCAGTCATTGCTGCTTGGTTAAAAGTTGGACATGGCAGGTGGGGTCAGAGCTTCTTTCCTGGGCACTGATTTTCATCAAAGTTCAGGAAAACTATTTTGTTAGACTACAGTACATGTGGCTCAAAAATTGTCTGATGATTGTCTGACACTGCTCTCTGAAGTACAGAACAGTTCTGTCACCATTCCTATTTATCCTGTACACTTTGGACTTTAGTGCAATCAGGGCAAGAGGAGCTGTGGACAGGTCAGTAATTCTTGATGGTTCTCAAATAAATGCAATATTTCTGGAACTTTGATTGTAATTACCAGAACAAGGTCAAAGGGACACACAAAAAATACAAAGATGAATCAGGTAGATTCCATAGGACAGGGATGTATATCCAGTTTAGCAGGTTGTAGTCTTTTATAAATATCTGAACTGCTTTAAAGTAGACATTAGCTTCAAGCTATTCTCTCTCTCACAAGGGTGGGTCTTCTTACATTCAAAACCAGAACCCAAATCCAAATTTATTATTGCTGAGTCATGGTGAGTCAAAAAAAAAGAAGAAAAACAATTTTATACCCTACCTGTCAAAAGTTTTAGAACACCCTCATTTTTGCTGTTATTTTTATTAGAACTTCAAGCAGCTCAAGTCCACAGGCATTAGTCAAGCAGTTTGGGGACACGAGGGCAGGTCCATTCATAAAGGAAGAGGGTTGAGCAAATATCATTTTCAGGCTAATTTTCTTGCGCATAAAATGTATACCTTTTTTTTGGCAATCAATATAAGCTGCAAAATCGCTACCAGTTATTGAGAAGGCTGCTCCAACAATGACCCTAGCTTACATTTTGTGCTGCCCTGCATGTGCATTGAGCGGTGCTGCAAAGAAAAGTGTCCCCATGAAAGTTTACTGGCAGGTGTGACGTAACATTCCTATCATTTTCATGCTATTTAAACTGGTGTGTCAGTACTTGGAAAATTCATAATAAAGAAAATAAAAAACGGCTTTTGGTACAAACCGATATACCGTCCAGTTCCACTGACATTACCATTATATGTTTCTGTGGATTCTCAGTCATCCAGGACATGGAAAATTAAAAGAAAAAAAGACAAAACAACTGAATTTGGGTTGCATTTGCTGGCAGTGTGAATGTAGCAAAAGGGACACTGGTCACACTGAACAATGACAGCCACAACACAATGTAGACTGAGGACAGAACAACAACTCTGTAGTCACACATTGTTGGGAATGCTGGTAGCACAAGCTAAATCTGAAAATAGCTCGACCAATATCTTACTTTTAGTTTAAAATTTGAAAATCAGACCTATGCACAGAAAAAGGGCACACTTATATCATAGTGTAGACAAATGATACTACATTTATAGGCTTAACAGACAAGAATGTAGTCAAACACTCACCTGAGACAGTGAAGGGGGCCTGGTGGAGATATTCGGGTCATACTAGCTCCATTGACAGTACTTAGCTGAACCTCAGACACAAAAAGAGTGATGGATGATGACTGCAGACGAGTCTTCACGACCTCCAACGGACAAGTCAGTATGGCTCCTACCGTACCCCCACATCTGGCACAAAGAGAGAGAGGGAAACAATAAAAGTGAGATGGTAAAGATATGTCTCAACAGAAAGACCAACACTGATGGGTTCATGTCTTCAGAAACTTCTGAGATATTTCTATTCAACAGGTTCTAACTGATGCTTGGTGCATGCCATCTAATAGATAATAGATAAACTAAGAAATGGCTCCACATTTTACATTTATTTCATAATAAACATAGATCTGTATCTTTTAAAAAAGGACAATTTTCCAGTGTAATTAATATTTCAAGCTAAAGCAGCTCTGTAAATTTACAGAAGTCACTAGTTCAAATATTCAATCTTAAAAAGACTGATAAGAGTACGAAATAATATTGACATAAATGAACTGATCCTAGATAGACTGTACTGGCTTGAGTGGCGCTGGGTAGGGCTAGACTAGAGGATAAGCAGTTATCTCTTCTTTTGGTTAATTTTCAACCTGAACCAAAGCAAAGAGAGAAAGTCCTGTCAAAACAGTCTTTGGCAGAGGAAAACTAAGAGAGGACATGTGGCTTCAGTCCATAAATAACGGAACACAGGACAGTAGAGTGGTCACAAAAACATTATCCAATGTAGGTGAGCACACTTAAGCACTAGCTTTGTCAGTGTGGTCCTCCACACGATTTAATCTCATGTAGAATATGAATGTGTGTGTGTGTGTGTGTGATGATTATTGTTATGTAAGTGGGTTATTTACATGTTTTTAAACACTTTATAAAGCACTGAGAATCATTTATAAAACTTAACATACTGTTCATACACTAAAAAAGCCTCACAATTTGCTAAAGTGTTGCTTTTTCATCAGTGCCAATCAAATACTGCTTACTTTTTAAAACAGATTAAAAAAAGATCTAATATAATTAGTGCTAGTAAGTCACTGACAGATTTTTATTTAAAATTTCAGTCATAAAAAATGAATTATGAAGACTTTATTATGACTTTACCAAATAGTGAGCAAGTTTCAATGTAAGAACAGTTTTTTATGATTGATGATGCTTTAAATCAGTGGTTCCCAAACTTTTTATCTTCTGACCCACAAAATATCCATGGCAAAAACTTGTGACCCCAAATATTACTGGTCTGAGTACACAAACTTTGTTAATAACCCTAAAAACACAGGCTTTTTGACAATCTGAACAGCTTGTACACAGATATAAATAATATTTTTTACTTATTTTGTGTTTTTATAATAATTATAGGGGAAATATTACATCAGCAATTATTTTATTACCCTTTAAATTGATTTCTGGAGATTATCCAAGGTGCTTCATGACCCATAATTGGGTCCCAAGCCCAACTTTGGGAACCAAAGTGCAGTGGTTCCCAAACTTTTCAGCTTTTGACCCACAAAATAACAGTAGCAGAGACCTGTGCCCACAACTATTTTTGTATGATAAACATTTGTATCAGGTCAACTAAACATGGGCATAGTAAAAATAATTTTATACTACATTTATCCATTTTAAATWCACTAACCTCACTCCTTTGTAACAACTAAGACAAAAATGTAATTAATTCCAAAAATCTTTTCAGGACCCCACCTTGATGTTTCAGGACCCCACTTTGGGTCCCGACCCCAACTTTGGGAAACACTGATTTAGATGGTGTTTACACATGTGAATAAACTATTTATAAACTATTAATAAACCCTATGATAAATAGACCCCTATTGGGTACGTGGCATCAAACCAAGTATTCTTGAGGTTGCTCATTAGAGTTCATGTTCATGTATTAAAATCAGGTACAGGTCTGGATGTAAATTGCTCAGAGATTACAAAGTTGTTCACTATTAATAAAGCTTTTAATGTTACGTTTCCATACGTGAAGAAAACGGGTCAAAATATTCGGATTTTTACTTTTTTATCACTTCAGTAGAAAGAGCTTAATATTAGTTTCTTAATTTCTTCATCAGTGATTTTTCCCCCCCCGGATTTTTACTTTTGTACGATTTGTTCAAACCCAAATGAACCGACACGCCCCATTTCCTGAGGCTGTGTGATAAGTTATGTTTTCCCAAACCACTGCAAAGTAAAACTGGATGAGGAAAATCAATTTAGATATTGTCCAGCCTTGTTGGAACAATAAATAATTACTGTAAAATGCAACACAGCAAGACACGGTTCAGATTTATGCACATCTAAAAACAAACAGATTTCTCGTAGGCTCCTTAACTTTTTTTTGTCTTTGCCGTCGAAATGCACAAGCTAATATATGATGCACTTCAGGCCGAAACACACAATTAGCTTTATGGAGCAAATGTCATATTTGGTAGTTTTACTAACAGTGAGAATTTTAAGAATCACAGAATAGCATTGCTGCTACTGACAGGGAAAACAGAATGGCGATCACAAACCTACTGCAGCATTTTCATTCAAATATTTAAGAGTCATTGAATGTCAACTCGGGAGCAGATGATTACTTTGCTCCAATGTCCGACACATTCATGCTTTGCCTCATTTCTTCCCAGTTACCCTTATAAAACTGACGAAACCGCAGACTACACAACTGCACACAACCCAAAACGAATCTAGCTTTACTTGCTAATATCTGCTAGCATTTAGCGTGCAGCTAGCTAGCTTCAGAGTGCAAGACTGAATAATACTCACCCTCCAGAAAACAGATGAACTAAGGTATCTCTTTGACTCATTGTGTATCATATTCGGCAACCGTTCGCGGAGCACCATGCAAGAATAACGACGGTGTGGGGTGAAGAGACGGGGGACAGGGTCTCTCAATCCGAGGCTGTTGTGATAGAGGTCAGCTACGTATGAAACGAGCTAACTGCTAACTTAGCTAACTCGCGTTAGCTGACAAAGCTTTCCGGCGCTAAAGGTGGATGCTGGAGGGCCAGCTTGGTCGTCTTCTTTTAAAACGGGACAATGCTTCACCACAGTGTGCGTATCCCCAATGCTTCGGATGAATTTCAGTCTTGTAGCAATCCGAGAACTGGTAACCACTTCTGACCTCCTCACGTTGGTGTGTTTTGCTTCTCAGTGCTCTCTCTGACGGTCAGGTTGCAATGTTTATTGACGAATGGGAAGCCGCAAAACAGTGGACCTGATTGGCTGACGGATGTCTTGAGCCCGCCCCGTCACTACTCCTTCACGTGACACTCGCTTTTACTTTGAAGGGCGGGGCTCATTAATCAGTACCACTCACGGAGAAAAGAGAAATAAATTCGATTATGTTAAATAAATTAACAAGTCACGAGAATGACTTAACTATTTTATCATCCGCTTCCGAAAGATCATAGAAATCAATAGAAATGTTTTCTGCTCGCATTTTCATGTGTGCTTTCATGCACGCATGTCAATGATGCAAGTGTGTGTATTCACATCTTTTATCAAAATATAACATGAGCCACTGTACGAATTAAAAGTAAACTTACAGAAAGTAATCACTGACTGCACATCTACAGTGCAGCCAGCTCAATTTGTTTGTTTGTTTGTTTGTTTGTTTGTTTTGAGGTATGACTAAAGGGTTGACTTTAGCAGCTAATCCATTCATGAACTACTAAGTGGATTGTAATGAAAGCTTCAGTAAATACTCATCAGATGTACACCTACAAATGATTACCCTTTGGAGTAGATTCACTTCAAGATGTCTGCCACAGCTAATTTGCATAAACCAAAAAAAGTATCAATAACTCAGTAAATAAACAATAAGCAAAACTTAGTTGCAGTAGTTGACAGTCATCTATGTAATATGAATGTGACATCTGACAATGTATGAAATTGTGCACATATTTTCTGGCATTGAGCAAAAATGGAGACAACTCTGTCACCTCTCAAGAAAAAAATGTCCTAATTTTAAAACTCTGGCAGGGGGTAGGTCTATGCATTCCTTTGGTTTTGTTATTGTTTGAGACAATAGTTTATTTTATATTGGCAACTGAATTCATGGTAGGAAAAAAATGTAACTGAGGGTAGAAAGTCAAGTTTACACAAAAAATTAAGGTTTTCAAATGGGTAACTGAATGAAAAGCACATGCTCCTTAATTTTATCATTACAGTTCTAATTTTCCAGATCATGTGCCACTAGTTCTTATGTAATTACATTACTGTGTGAAAAGAAAAGAAGGCTTATCAACTGTCTGCTGGGGTTACCACTTTGGTTTGGTAAATTTTATTTATTTTATAAAGAAAAGAAAAGAAAAGAAAAGAACATTTAAATCTTTACTATCACAGTATAGATGTGTGTGTGAGGTTTCTCATTGATCAGTGACACAGTCTGATGTTGCAGGTTTGACAGGGTGCATTAGGAAGGGCCAAAAAATAATCACCAATTTTTTCACTGTGAACCGAAGGGAACAGCCTAAAAAACAACAGCAACAACACAGACATGATGCACTTGGAAAATTAAAGAACATTGGGCCTCATGCAAGAACCGTTCGTACGCACAGATTTGTTCTTAAGTTGTGCGTACGAGTGATTTAGGAGAA
>NW_013952552.1:313411-316579 GCF_001266775.1 Austrofundulus limnaeus
TACGAACAAAAGTAAGAGAAATTTAGGATAAGAATACGAACATGTTCTTGCATGAGGCCCATTGTTTCCCAACAGAAAAAAAGGAAATCTTTGAATATTAAATTGTCTACAGTTCATAAAATCATCATAAACCTCAAATAATTTGGAGAAATCTCTGAGCTCAAAGGACAAAGCTGAAAGTTAATACTGGATGCCTGTGATCTTAAGGCCCTCAGTCAGCAATGCAATTAAAAACATGTCTGGTTATCTTATCACTGTATAAGCTCAGGAATATTTCCAAAAATCATTGCCAGTAAACAAAATTCATGACATCATTCACAATTGCTGGTTAAAGCTGATGCAAAAGAAAGTTAAAAAGCCATGTGAACATCATCCAGAGATGCAGCCATCTTCTCTGAGTCAGAGCTCTTGAAAATGTACAAAGAAAAAAAAATGTTCGCTGGTCAGTTGAATCAGAATTTGGGTGGAGGGGTTGTATTATGAAAAAATTATTTTTTTAGCTTTATGTCATGTTGTAATGGCATTCCCTTATCAAAAACATACCCAGAGTGTTGCTTTCACTCATTCATGTTTGTTTTAAAAATCCTTGAATCTCATGTGCTGGCCATGTGGAGCTGCCTGAATGCTTGCTGGTACAAAGCTCCACCTATTTACACAAAGCTCCTCCCTGGAGCTCAGTCTGCAGCCGAGCTCCCGCTCCACAGAGCACCCCTCCCCAGACGCATTGTTGTGAAAACCTGCTGAAGTGGGAGTGTCCAAAATGGAAGGAGGTTTTTAAAGAGTCAGAGGCCATTTTAAAGGCATTTAGATACAGTCATATGAAAAAGTTTGGGCAGCCTTGTTAATTTTCATGATTTAACTTTATAAATCATTGATTGTTTGGATTAAAAAAACTCAGTTAAATATATCATATAGAGGACAAACACAGTGATATTTGAGAAGTGAAATGAAATCTAAATGAATTACAGAAAGTGTGCAATAATTGGTAAACAAAATTAGGCAGGTGCATAAATTTGGGCACAAAAAAACCTTAACTCAATATTTAGTAGCTCCTCTTTTCACAGAAATAACATTCTCTAAACGCTTCCTACAGCTTCTAACGAGAGTCTGGATTGTGGTTGAAGGTATTTTAGACCATTCTTCTTTACAAAACATCTCTACTTCATTCAGGTTTGATGGTTTCTGAGAAAGGACAGCTCTCTTTAAGTGACATCACAGATTTTCAATAAAATTCAGGTCTGAGGACTGAGATGGCCATTCCAGAACGTTGTACTTGTTCTTATGCATGAATGCCTTAGTAGATTTTGAGCAGTGTTTAGGGTCGTTGTCTTGTTGGAAGATCCAGCCCCGGCTTCAGCAGCTTCGGCTTTGTCACTGATTCCTGGACATTGGTCTCCAGAATCTGCTGATATTGATTGGAATCCATGCATCTCTCTACTTTAACAAGAATCCCAGTCCCTGTACTGGTCACACAGCCCCACAGCATGATGGAACCACCCCCATATTTTACTGTAGGTGTTTTTCTTGGAGTGCTGTATTCTTTTTCCTCCATGCAGAACGGCCCTTGTTCTGCCCAAATAACTCTATTTTAGTTTCATCAGTCCACAGAACCTTATTCCAAAATGAAGCTGGCTTGTCCAAATGTGCTTTAGCAAACCTCAAGTGGCTCTGTTTGTGATGTGAGTGGAGAAAAGTCTTCCTCTGCATCGCTCTCCCATACAGCATCTCCTTGTGTAAAGTGTGCTGAATAGTTGAACGATGCACAGTAACTCCATCAGCAGCAAGATGATGTTGTAGGTCTTTGGTGCTGGTCTGTGGGTTGACTCTGACTGTTCTCAACATCCTTCACTTCTGTTTATTCCAGATTTTTCTTGCTCTGCCACTTCCAGCCTTGACTTGAACTGTGTCTGTGGTCCTCCATTTTCTCACTGTTTCTCACAGTGGAGACTGAAAGCTGAAATCTCTGAGATAACTTTCTGTATCCTTCCCCTAAACCATGACGGWGAACAATCTTTGTTTTCAGCTCATTTGAAAGTTGTTTTCAGACTCCCGTGCTGCCACTTTTCAGAGAAGATACAAAGAGGAGAAAAACTTACAACTGCTCCCTTAAATACTCTTTCTCATAACTGGAGTCACCTGTGTATGGAGGTCAAGGGTCTCTGAACTTACCAAACTAAATTTAAGTTCCAGTAATTAGTTCTAAAGGTTCTGAAATCAATAAAATGGCAACGGTGCCCAAATTTATGCACCTACCTAATTTTGTTTAACCAATTATTGCACACTTTCTGTAAATCATATCAACTTCATTTCACTTCTCAAATATCACTGTGTTTGTCTCCTATATGATACATTTAACCGATGTTTTTATCCAAACAATCAATGATTTATAAAGGTAAATCAGGAAAATTAACAAGGGTGCCCAAATGTTTTCATATTACAGTGATGCAAAATAAAATTTATTTTTGACATATGAAACTTTTTCAGAAAGACCGAAGGTAACACACTTGATTGTGGCATAGAATTGAACTATGTGCCTGGAAAATACATCCCCCCATCATAAATGCCAAGTCGTCTACACTATGAAGAAAAATAACCATCCAACATGTTATCAGAATACAGTTCAAAAGCCTACCTCTCTGATGGTATTGGGGTGCATTCCTTTTCTTATATTTATGTGTGTTCTTTAAGCGATTTGGGTGAAATTGAGAATGAAATGCATTTTTTTTGTTTTGTCCTTTGTATATGAGATTGAGAAATTAGTTATTTGGTAAAGTTATTGTTGTTTATTCAATTTTTTATTTAGTTTATGAAGATAAAGTGCAGTATTTATTCAGTGTTTTGTATTTCAATTAGCACAATTTATGTCAAAAGCTGGCATCTCAGGAAAAGGACACTTTTTGTTTAAAGAAGGTTTATGTCTGCCCGCCTTAATGAATGTGATTTACTGTGTCTTTTAAGGCTGTGTAGGAATTACTTCATGAAATTAGGACCAGCCTATTTTTCATAAAGGTAATCCAGCAAGACCTTGCAAAAAATGAAATCAGAAATAATGAAATACCGATCTTTTCATGAAGTGAAAAATGAACTTGTGAGAAGGTCAGATTTCTCAAATAAAGTAATTTATTTTAGATATATGACCAGAATAAACATACAAACATTTCTTAAAAT
>NW_013952552.1:317676-328079 GCF_001266775.1 Austrofundulus limnaeus
ATCAATAAAACTTTGATTATATTGATTGATTATAACCTCTTTTAAAAGATTAAATGAGATAACATATATATAGGACTTTGTCCTATTCACTTAAAGAAAATAAAAACACTTTAAAATGATTTCTTCTTATAAGTGTAAAAAATAAAATCAAAGACAAAGAAAAAACAATAGAAAAGTTTTTTTTCACCAGGGTTACCTCTACAGCTGTGTGGGCTGGGCACCTGTTTTGGTGCATGATACAAAGAGAATATTTTTTAAAAATTTACTTACATACATTAGTAACTATGACCTGGGGAGTTTACACATCTGGAAAGACATTCTCCCCATAAAGCATGTAAAGTCACAGTGATTACACCAATGTACACCAACATTCCTCAACAGAATGCATATAGCTTCAACTTGCTTGTACTGTATGTGCTTGATTAGTGTTGGGCATGACTAACACAAAAATATAGATCAACAATTGAGAAATGGCTGAGTTACAGGCAGTTACGGTTTGTGTTTACTAAAATCGATTTGCTGTGGCGGCCATCTTTTGAGAGTCTAAAATCTATCCAGTGGTTCATGAAAACTGTAACCAACATGGCTGAATTCAATTGAAAATGCTAAAAATAAATAAAACACACACTAAGTTCATTACATTATCACCTTCCTTTCATTGCATCAGACAATGAAGTTAATGGTTTGCAACTGTAAAAGTTAAAGTGAATTTCTCTATTTTTGTTTGTTATATAAACATGAATAAATGTTCAATTAGAGCAATTCAAACATTAGACATTTCAATCTTTATCAAATGTTAATATAAGTCAACCAACCTGCATTACTCCCCTTTATCAACCAGCTACAGTGATGGAGGCACAAATGTCATGGTGCTCAGGTAGCATTCAGTCCATTGATGAGCTTATCAAACCAATATGTTCTTCTTTATTCAGTGGTACTGCTGACAGTGCACAGTAAGGTATTTAAACAGATTCTTTCCAGGTGGGTCTGTAAATACTCCAACAGACATGTACTGAAATTGTTGGAAATTACTGTAAACAATTGTATTTTCAACAACAATAGACCTAAAATACTAGTGATTGTTATCTTCATTGTTTGTAGTGTTGTAGTGCACATTATTATGTGAAGCAGTGTGCATTTACCCTGTTTTTAAACCACCATGCAGGTGAGTTGTGTTTATTATGTCTGTTCCACCAATGCAGCAAAACTGGAGTTCAGAAGTTTTAAAGCCCATTTCTAACTCTGCTTCTGCTGAGTTATGAATACTGGGTACACGAGGTTTGAGTGTCTGTGAGGAAAATATATTTGCTCTGTTTGTTTTAGCTGTGGGTGCGGAGGACATCAAGCGTCTTGGTCTGGCCGTCTGTCTGGAAATAGTCAAATAAAATGTTAGTGTGAACTTTGAGAGCAAACATTCTTCTGTAGCTTTTCCTTGGCCTCTGAGCACAGTCACAGCCAAAAGTCAGCAGCCAAAGCATTTTCTGTAATAAAAAAATGATAGAATCAAGTAAGCACTTGTATAAAGTTGACTCATTTGTAGAAGATTATAAACATGCCGTGTATTTCAACGTTTATATTAATTTTTTTTATTTTTATTAGGAGTCAGGGGATGTTTAAAACCAGGTTTTACGGCCCCTTGAAACACAGAAGGGGTCACAACACATTTAAGGAGGACACGAAGACAGAACTCAGGAACAAAACGCTTTTATTAATTATTATGCCTGGTCCTCAAAAAAAAAAAAAACCTAGCTGAGGAGAGAAAAAGGCACACAAAACTTTCCTGCAAAAAAGAGAGAGGGAAAATTTAAGGACCATTGTCTTCCCAAAATAAATTACTAATCCAAAAAACAAAACTCAAAGTTCAAACAAAAGATGGACCTGGTGAGCCAGCCAAATAAAACAAAAAGGTGTGGCAGTGGGTTAACCCTAGGGCCGTCGAAGCCACAATCACACCAAACTAAACTAACAAAAAAAAGACCCATCATAAAATGATAAGAAAAACACTCACGAAAAAATGACGTTCCACCAGGCCAAAGCTACAAAAAAAGGTCAGGTTCAAAAAAAGTCAAAAACTCATGGAAGGCTGAGGCAGAGGGCGGCCAAGCCTGCAGACAGTCTCACCTGCAATCAGCACCAACTGAAGGAGACCAGAGGAAGAAGGAGAAGCCAAAATAAAAAACCCAAAGTGCTACAGACCAGTCCTATTTATAGGCGGGCAGGGCAGCTAACCAATCAGAACTTTTACATAACATAAGTTTTTACTAGAAAAAAGTAACCACTTCTAAATATACAACACTTCCTCTAAAAAAATCTAAACAAAAAACCCCAACAATAAACAAAAACTCTAGAAAAAAGCAAAAATAAAACAAAATGTGCCTGAAGCACATAACACCAGGGTAATAAAAAATTTAATCAAGTTTACTTTTCCATAGATAGATAGATAGATGGATGGATGGATGGATAGATAGATAGATAGATAGATAGATAGATAGATAGATAGATAGATAGATAGATAGATAGATAGATAGATAGATAGATAGATAGATGGATGGATGGATGGATGGATGGATGGATGGATGGATGGATGGATGGATGGATAGATAGATAGATAGATAGATAGNTAGATAGATAGATAGATAGATAGATAGATAGATAGATAGATAGATAGATAGATAGATAGATAGATAGATAGATAGATAGATAGATAGATAGAAGTGCATCACCAACAAAAAAGGTTATATACTTTTGTAAATTTATAATGTTGTATTGGCTGTTCTAAAATTCGAGGTACTCCAATGTAATGTACTTTTCCAATTTTGGTCACAAACTGTACTTTTTACCACAACTGAAAGAGTACATTCTTGTCTTTCTGTACTGCAGGAGTTTCTGCCTGGTAAAAGTTGTATATTGTGTCATTTCTATTATGGGTGTTATTGTCAGCTAATGAATAGGCAACTTTGTCTCAAATATATTCAACATTATTTTTCTTCAGAAACCAATCATCCAGTGACCTTTTTAAAGAATAATTATGGTGATAGGGTAATGAAATAAACACACAGACTTAAAGCAGAATTTTAGTCAAATAAAAGTCGACAAAATCTGCTTTTCATTTTTAATTTTACTGTGTGTTGGCAAGAATTTGGTGATGTGATACAAATTATGACACAGGGGTCATAATACAATATATCTTGATATATTGCAATATATTTTGATATATTGCAATATATTTTGATATATTACCATACTGTACAGCAAGGCGATATACTATGATATATTGCCCTTTTTTCTCCAAAAAAAATCTCTTAAAAAAATTCCATATGTTTTATATTATCACTGATTATGCTAATGTTTGAGCAAGCATTAAACTCTCTGGCTCTTTAGGAGTGGAGGAGTCAAATGGCTGGCTGACACCACTGGTCAGAGTCTGAATTACAACACAAGAATGAACCATTGGCATAAAAGTTTACATTTTAAGCCTCAAATAAAAATCGATGCAGTCCTTTAGAGAATCGATACAGCATCGGGAAATGAAATATTGCAATATTTCAGTGTATCGATATTTTCTTACACCCCTCCCGTACAACAGCTTTTATTTATTAAAGCCCTAGCCTTTCTTAAACTAATGCATATCACCAGCATCTCAGTGACCAGAGTTTTAAACTAAGGTCATCTTATGATGAGGAAGGGCAGAGTTTTGGTTAAACCAGTTCTGATATGTCAACAGTTAATGCCTTACCGTCACCATGGTTCTTTAGCAAAGATGCTGAATGAGTTTCATAGTGTGTCTGTTGCAAGTTTTTATGTACTTTTACCTACTACCATGCCAGGTTTTAGAATAATATCTGTAAAATCAATTGAGGTTTTTCCTATCTGAATTTAAGATCCATTTTTTTATTTCACACTTGGTGCAGCCATATGGTTTAAACAGAGGAACATAGTCAGTGTGTCTTATCAATTTCCATCATCTCTGTAATTTAAACATAAAAGTTGGTTACATTCTAAGGTTTGACATATAAGGTACCATCTCCAGGGCTGTGAACATGAAGTCAGATATACACATTACTTTAAGAGGTTGATTCTTTATTAATCATTAGGCAGTATTTTATCTCAATCAACCTGGGCTTCTGAGAGAGATTTCTCTTGTTTTGGTTCTGATAAGGCCCAAGGCCTTTCACTCTCACAGAGCTGCTGCTGTGTGGCTGTGGGCCTGTGATGGAGTCGGATTTTAAATAAAGCTTTTTAGAAAATATCACCTGGTTTCCTGCGAACTTATTCCAACTTCCAATTTATTGAACATGACTTTCCTACAAGATATTTTTGAATTGGATATTGACTGTAAAAGGTTTTTTTTTTTTTGGTTGTAGCTGTACACCCAGGGATTACTTTTGTACTTTATTGCTTTGAGATATTTTGCTAACAGAGTTGACTTTAACAGTTAGCAAAATCCTAAAAGCAGATATCACATAATTAGGTAGAGGTTGGAATATAAATTAAAGATGACTCAGTTTCTGTTTCTGCCACAGCAAATTTTAATCACAAACCTTTTTGTGTTTTTTTAGGTGCTTAGATGTGGTGACCATCTTGAATGGTTTGATTTTTAAATTGATCATTCAGTTGTAGATGTACATTCAAAGATTACCACCTGAGAGTTTTATTAAAATCTGTTAAATTAAACGATGGCAAAAAAACAACAACACAAAAAATAACATAAACATAAATTCATGAATCATTTACCAGCTGAGAGCAAGCAAATGAGCTGCTGTTTGACGACCATAATAGGGTGTACCCTTATAAAGAAAATTGATTTGGGGGAATCCCTCTCCCCATAGTAATCCCTTACAAGCATGCTTCACCTTATATGGTACAACAGGATTCTTGTATTTTAAAAATACAAATGTTGTATGTACTGGGTTTTCATAAATGTAATTACTGAAATTTTGCACTGTGATTTTCTCAAATTGGAGGCTTTAGAAAATGTTTAAATTCTGTTTATTTCTATTTTAATCTGTGATTTACAAATTCCGTTCATGAGTGAATTCATTAATATTGACAAAAATAATTTTACCTTCCATGTTTTTGTATTTGTTAGACTTTTTTAATAACAAATGCTTTAAAAAAATACTGCTCTGCTGAAAACCTTTCTGGAACATCTACTAATGGTCAACACAACATCAATGATTAACCCACTATTTGACCTTTTTGGGCCATTGAACCTTTAACTTTGTTGATAGAAACATGAAACCATAAGGGCAATCTGTTCAACAGAAAATATTGTTTTTGTTATTTTAAGGAAACCCAGTGTAACATGACAATATAGCAGTCTGTCATCACATGTTCTGTGGCATCTACAAACCCTCATCATGCTTTAGGACAGTCACAGCATTGTACACAGTTAGACGAGACTTGGTGCTTCTGTGTACAATATAACTGAAGGAATGCACAACAGGATGAACTGACTTGCTGGCATCTGTATTGTTTAACAATATGAAAGCAAACAAAAAGAGAAAGCACATTTGTGAGCATATAACAGAATTTATAAATACATGTAAGGTAACACAACCCTCCTGGTTGAAGTGCCCTGCCTGACCGTTCCCAGCTGCTTCACCCCAAAATCAATCACTCAATCAATCAATCAATCAATCAATCAATCAATCAATCAATCAATCAATCAATCAATCAATCAATCAATCAATCAATCAATCAATCAATCAATCAATCNATCAATCAATCAATCAATCAATCAATCAATCAATCAATCAATCAATCAATCAATCAATCAATCAATCAATCAATCAATCAATCAATCAATCAACAAACTGGGGGCTTATGTTAGAAACCACATCAGCTGGGAAACCATGAAGTTGTAAAACCTCTTTAGTGAGGATCTCACTCATTTCATTGGCACTAGACAACATTTTGAGGAACCAGGTTATTTTATTTTAGAGCAGCTGTCTCCAGTGGTTTAAAAGACCCCAAAAAACAAAAATGGTTTAATGACTTCTGTATGGCAGACAGACTTTGAGGAGTGACAGAAAATTAAAATCTCATCTTTGAGGTTTTCAAGGACATGGGGGTGGGTGAGGATGGGGATGGCGGCATGGCTCTGTAGGATGCTTCTATAGACCCTGTCATGTGACAGCTAGCCTGACAACATGGTAAAATGTATTTGTCCTATTCACGATTTTCAGTTTTTTTTTTTTTTTTAGGATATGTGTGAATGTGAGTCAAGAATATTTTTGGATACAAGACAATTTGAGAAGGTGAAGTTGAAGCACTTCCCATACCCCCAAAAAATTAAACAAAAAAGCACAACCCATCTGACTCGATAGGGATTGAGTCTCTCAGATCCTTTAAGTAATCCAAATTCTTTTGATTGGTTCTACAGAAAAGGGTTGCTGAGCTACCTCCAACAAGTGCCACCACTCCTCAAGGGCCAGTTTAACAGCCACAATGTCTCCTTCCCAGATGTCATAATTGCATCCGGCAGTCGTAAGTCTTCAAGAGAAAAAGCCACGTGGTTGGAGATGGACGGCAGATTGACTCCACTCTGAGCAAACATTTCCAATCCCTGAATCAGAAGTGTTGATTTCTACCACCTTTTGGGAAAGATCAGAAAATCTGAGAATGTGTGCAAAGGTTAAGAGATTTTGAAAGCCTTGTTTGCTGTGTCATCCTAAAGAAACTGGGGTTTTCAAAGATGTTTCAGTTGAGTATGGCTGATGGTTGAATTTCAAATCAAACTGAACATTGAACCAAAAAGGTCAGCACTGACTGGGCCTGTCAGCAAATGTCTGGGGTAGCCAACAAGCTGTTGGAAATCTAATAGGAGCATCTCGTACTATTGAGTTGTAGCTCCTTCAACTTTATCACACTTGTTTCATATTGGTGTTGGGTTTTGGCCAGAACATTAAAACATCACATTTTGAAAAGATTAAATCCAAAACGGACCCTTTTCCCTTGAGCTGGTGTACTCCACTGCTCTGCATGTTTTTACATAAAAAAGCAAAGCAGGAGAGATTGTCTCTGTCTTTAAGGAGGGAAAAAGATAAAGATATTTTGACAAGTAGAAAAATAAAACAACAAATGTATTTTACTGTTTGCGACTTGGTTCCTATCATTCATTGTAAGGAGCCATTCAAAAGATTTGGATCTTTCACACATCTCTATTTGCAGGAGCGTCTTCCTGTTGGACATGCCTGGAAAACATTCCTGGATAAGTGTCCGGGGGGACATCCTTATCAGATTCACCTGGTTCATCTTGATGTGGACGAGCAGCAATGCTACTCTGAGTCTTTCCAGGATAATTGAACCTCTCATACTTTAGGAGAGCCCGGCTTGCGGAGGAAACTCATTTCAACCTCTTGTATCTACGATCTCGTTCCTTTGGTCACTACCCAGAATTTGTGACCATAAGTGAGGATAGAAACTTAGACTGACTGTTAAACAGAGAGCGTCGCCTTACAGCTTAGCTCCCTCTTCACCAAACCTGAGGCGGTGAGGGTTGACAGTATAGAGCAGTGCAATTATTTACATTTACCTTTGTTTTATAGGTATATTGTGAATGAGCAAGGAATAGAGGTGTGACACAGCTGTTATTAACCCTCTTGGTTTGGGGGCAAACATTATAAGATATATTCTTCTTCTGCTACCTTTCGTTATATTTTGATTTCTGCTTTGTGTATTTTCTTTGTTTTTATTGTACATATAGTTATGTTTTAATGAAATGACTACATTTTTAATTGAATTGAATTGAATTGATTTGGTTTTGAACTAGAATGACAGACAGAGACTGTGGACCGTACTGACTGGATTTAAGCAAGAAAGATTGAAGTGCTTACTGCAGCAGTGGTGTAATCCTGGGCACGTCATTGTGAAGGAGAGGCTATGCATCATTGAGTCACTGTTGCCAGGCTTCCAACACAACATCCCATTGTATTACTGCGAGTCTCTGATGATTTCAACCATGCCTCCCTCTCTCTCTCTCTCTCTCTCTCTCTCTCTCTCTCTCTCTCTCTCTCTCTCTATCTCTCTCTTTCTCTCTCTCTGCTATACTTCTAAATGATAAAGTTTCTCAGTTGTTTTACCAGAACCAGATTTTATTATAACCCCCGCACGCGAGGTGTTTAATTTTTTTTCAGTGATATTTGGTCAACCGTAGCACAAAAAAGGCTGCACCGATCAACATGAAATTTGGCAGGACTGTAGATAAGTCTGACCTACACTGCACCAGCCAACGGTTTTATAAAATACCCCATATTTGAGGAGGGGGCTCCATCCAAAGAGGGGGTGTCTGCACATGCAAAAATGCTTATAACTCAGAAACTGTTCGACATAAAAGCTTCAGATTTATTTTGTTGTTTAGCTCTGATGAGGGGCTATCCATCAGGCCTACCAATCAGTGCCCCCCCCCCCCAAATAAAAAGACCCCCACCCAAACCACTACAATTTTGGGATGCACCTAGTAGCATGACATTTATTAGGAATAAAGACTTCTGAGTTCTGGTGCATCTGTGCGTGCGGGGGTCATTATGTTACAGCTATGCGGTCTCTAGTTTTATACAAATATTAGAGTTGCATACAGCTGTGGCAGAGCGGTTAGTGGAGTCGTTCTGCAACCGTTGGGTGGCTGGTTTGATCCCCCATTCAATCCATCTCAGTCATTGTATCCTTGCCTGCTGGTGATGGTCAGAGACCCCGGTGCCACCGGTGCAAGGCAGCCTAGCCTCTGTCACTGTGCCCCAGGGCAGCTGTGGCTACACAGTTGTTCACCACCATCAGTGTGTGAATGTGTGCATGAATGGATGAGTAACTGAAATGTAAAGCACTTTGGAGTTGGTAGGGACTTGATAAAACACTTTATAAGTTTAAACCATTACAGATTCTCCTACACTCTGGTTATTAACATCATTCCTGTCACAAGGACTAAGTCACAAGTAAAAGTTTAACACTGAGCAGAGAAACTGGTCATACTAGTGTCTTCAATATTGTCAGGCCTGTAGTATTTATAAAATGAAGCATATGTGTTTAATGAACTAAAAATAAAAATAGAGGAAATATTTCACTTTGGGTAGCTGGAAGAAGAGGAAAACATTATCGTCCAGTATTATTGTGATAAAGGTGACACAAGATTATGCAAAATGGCTTTAGGGCAGAAACTTCAACCTCACTTGGTATATTAGATCATGTTATTACAACCAGATGTTTATGATAATAAAATAACTACATCAAACCATGCTTAATATATGTTCACCAAGAACAAACTCTGGAATATTGTAAAATTCTATTCTTAATGCCATAAAGGCTTTCACGTGTCAACACAAATAAACAAACATAGGCATGTCATTCCCAACCAAGCATTCCAGCGTTCTCATCCCTGTCCCATGACTTCCATTGAAGCAGAGTAGACTGGGAAGGGAACACATCAAGCTAAGTGGTTGCACGTTCAAGCAGCAGTTCCACTCATATGACTGCCATACCTCCAGATATTACTGCTGAGGCAAAGGATGGCAGCTTCACACAATGAAGGCCCTGAAACTTTCAATGGATCACTCAGTCAGACTCAGCCTGGTTTATTGAAGGAACCTCCTACAGAAAAAAGGAACAACAGCACAATTTTATTTTTCAATGACATGCCATGCCACAAATTTATCTTATCAACAACATGAAAAGTTTGGAATCAAATTAACCTACAATTTTTACGACCTTTATTTCATTTATTGTTTGTGCAAATATAAAAAAAAATGCTGTGTCTTGCAAAAAAAAAAATTGAATACCTTGGATATGAATGGCTAAAGATGAACTGCTCCCATATTTAACTCTAAATATTGAGCATATTTGCCCCTGCTATCTGCCATATAGGCCCTGTCACACTAGATAACATATGCCAACTTATAAACATTTTAAAGACATCTACATTGAAGACGGAATTGAAAAAAAAAATCAACAGGAAGCTTCTTTTCAGTGCACTGCAATCCCAAACAGTTGTACTAGCTCATAACTAATAAGGTCACAACAGTCAAATGTTGTTATGGAGTTGACCAAACTATAAAGTTTTGAGCTCTGTCGAGATTTATGCCACTTTAACTGAATAGGACTCAATATTTTATAGCTAATTTGGGTGGAACGCTCAAAAGGTTTAGGAACCATATAGTAGTGTTCTGGTGGGTGGGTCACATCTCTCCCTCAGGTAAGATGAGACAACCGTCTTGAATTTTCCTTAGTGCGGAGAGGTTTTTGCCAGCCTGCACTGAAAAAACAAACTTTTGGGTGTAGAAATATTTATTTAATTATTCTTTTAAATCTTACAAAAATATCAAAATCTCTAAACTACTAGAATTTACTAAAAAACAATAAACATTATATTATATATCAATATTACTGTACAAAAAAGTAAATGCTAATAT
>NW_013952552.1:328434-331864 GCF_001266775.1 Austrofundulus limnaeus
TTGTGGGTAGGATTCATGTTTGTTGTTGTTAAATCATTTTAGGGAATTGATTAACATTATTCTTTCAGTAATTAGTCTGTTGTGTTACTCTAATTTGTGTCCATTATTTGTTAACTTGTGTTGAACCGTTCAGCAGATGTAACCATAAGTGGGAGTGGTAGGCCTAGTCATTAATACGACCTGTGAGTTTCATTTTGTCTGTTTTGTTCATGAAGTAGAATCCAAAAAAGTTTTTTCAAAACCACCACCTGACCTGGTGGTGAAGTCTTGAACTGGAACAAGAGCTACTCTTACTCTCTGTGTAGCTGTGAGGTGTAATGCCACAATATTGTGCTTGACACATGTGCACTGTTATGAGTTGAAAATATTGAAAATTTTGAGTTAACTCCTCCCTAATCATAAGTTGAGAAAAATAAATATTTATTAGATAATGTTGAGATATTTTAAGGCAACTGCACGTGTAATTTTTATTTTATGGAAACTGAAAACAATTAAAAACATCACTAAAATATTTTTGTGTAATTTGTTACAAAATAAAATTTGAGTTCTGTGAACTTATTCGGGTTTACAGTGTGTGTACATAATGTAATTCGAACAAATTGATTAAATATATAACTTTTATTAGCAATTGAGACATAAAAAATGTTTCATAAATTGGCATAAGTTGTCTAGTGTGACAGGGTCTTAAGTTTAAAAAAATGCAATAATTGTAACTTAAAACAAATTGGGTTAGGGTTGGTTTGATGACTAAATATAGTCCAGGAAAAATATTGACTCTCATTATGTCTTCTCATTATTGCCCAACCTAAAGCAGTAAAATAAGAAATAAAATAAAATTAGTTGTTTTGTTAATCATATAGACAAGTGGTCTCTGTGTGCTCTGATTGAAATTGAAACTTTCATGTCTTCAGCACAACTGTAGAATGGGTTCTCCTCAATGTAAACCACCCCCATTGAAAGATGAGGACAAGTGTATGTTTTTTTTAATAAAAGGTAACAAAATGGGACAGACCATCTGTTGTGATGTTTGTTTTTACCTGTAATAGTTCAAATGTCAAAGTTGTAAGGCTGGAAAAAAAAACATATAACTTTCTGGCTTGGATTCTGTAAATTTTAAAAAGTAAAATTGTGGGTTTGACCTATTCAATTTATTTAGACTTACAACCTCTAAAATAAACAATGCAGTGGAAAGGATAAATACATAAATCATAAATTTTACCACACATTTTTCATATTGAAAATTGAGGTTGATAAATACTTAACACAAACAGCCAAAAATGTGTTTGGTGAATTATTTCTTTGTTATAATGCAACTTGGCGATAAATCTTCAAGCATAAGAAAGCCTGTCCATTTACATTTTAATTTAAATAATGCCACATTTGTAAGGAGCATGCATTTGTGGGCTGAGCAATAGAGCTGAGTATGTGGGTTGTACACATGAAAAAAATTGCCATATGTTTTCTGCTAAACAGCTTATTTTGCTGTAGCTATTGACACTTATTTTAAGCTTCGTACAGTTTTTGATGGCATCTGCCCTCCTTTAAACCTCATTGCTTATTTTGGCAGTTGTAAGTCTGGATTGGGTCAAACCCACAATTTTACTTTTTTAAATTCTTCACAAAATCCAAACCAGAAAGTTATGCAGTGTTTTTATTTATTTTTCCAGCCTGACAGCTTTGACATTTGAACTACTACAGGAAAAAAACAAAAACAAAGTCACAACAGATATATGTTATAAAACCGGGGTGCCCAAACGTTTTCACTGGGAGGGCCAAAATTAAAATAAATCTGAGGGCCACAGGCCAAATGCAATGATATATAAGAAATGCAAATAATTCTTAAGTAAAGTTGTTTTATTTTTCATGATTAAGATAGCAGCCAGTGCGGTTGCCCACATTCTTTTTTATTTTTATTTTTTTGGTTTTGTTTAGTTTTTTTTTTTCAGCCCATGGACACGGAGAAAATTCAACGTATGCTCAGGCGACTTTTCATAATTAAAAATTTGAGTATATGGGGTCTTATAAGGTGTGAAAATCTAGATATGAACTTAAACCAATCTAAGTGTCTCTTGTAGTTACTTGTATTTTATATTTAATCTTAACATAATTACAATCTAGTAACCAGGACAACGGCTTTTGGGCCAAATCAAATGGCTTGGCGGGACAATTTTGGCCCATGGTCCCCACTTTGGGCACCTCTGTTCTAAACACTGCTAACTGAGTTACAAACCAGCTCCATCAGTAACCACTGTAACCTATCTTCCTGTTTTATTTTTTATTTTTATTTTACCAGGAACATCCCATTGAGATCACATATATCTTTTGTAAGGGAGGCCTGGGCCTGAAGGCAACTTAACATATGTTTGGTCTGTGGGAGGAAAGCAAAGTACCCGGCGATGACTCACTCAAGCATAACAGCAACATTCAAACTCCATTCAGCAAGACCCAGGTCTGAACTGGGGATTAAACCCTTCTTGCTGTGAGGCATCAGTACTGACCACAGAGCTGTTGTGCTGTTCAAACGAGTTTTGGACTCCTTTGGGCAGCACGATTTAGTTTTAAGACCAAAACTAAACAGGCAGCGTTGTTGTTCAGTTTTACTGAGTCTGGAGATGGAGATAGGAGGAATTTGAAACTTGTAAAGGCACATTGTAGGAATTCCAACATATTCCATGTGCTTCACTTTGTGAAAATAAAGCTGCAGTGGTAACTTAATCAGTGTAGCTAATATACTGAATCTTCAGGGTAAGAACTGTTTTATAAAGGAGCTGGGGCAGTCCAGGGGTGGACTTTGATTTTTCTTTGCTCCTGCTTGCTCCCTGTTAGATATTTATTACACTTGGGGAGAATCTTTTGGACAAGACAACAATTAGGTTTTTGTTGTGCACAGAATACACTTATTTCTACATTTTTCACTGAAACAGGCATACTTGTGTAGGGGTCACCTCGAGTCAAATTATCTAGGAACTGTCTTGGACTCTCAGTCCTCTGATGGGCCTTCGAATGGACAAAAACTCTGTTCCACAGAACTGTATTTAGGCCACCCCAGGCCACTTTCCTTCTAAACCAGATAAAAACAGAAGAATCTTCTCTTATTTGATTTAGCAGTCTCTTAACTGAAAGTATTACACATTTTGATAATCAGAGAATGTTTATCAAAGTTACAGGAGAAGAGAGGACAGATCTCTTTTCTCCCTCAGTATGATTTCAGCTATGTATGGTTTTTCTGTGGGAAAAATTCTTATTTAACTAAAATAATCTTTATGGTTTAAGTCGGGCCATTTGATACGGGCTGTCAGGTCCTTGTACGACCGGTGTCAGAGTCTGGTTCGCATTGCCGGCAGTAAGTCGGGCTCGTTTCCGGTGAGAGTTGGACAGCGGTTTCCTACCTCAAATTTATGACTTCTGATGAACATAACTTGTTATGACT
>NW_013952552.1:333510-334491 GCF_001266775.1 Austrofundulus limnaeus
GTCTCACTCCTCTCCTGTCTCACTCCTCCTCTCCTGTCTCACTCCTCCTCTCCTGTCTCACTCCTCCTCTCATGTGTCACTCCTCCTCTCCTGTCTCACTCTTCTTTTGTTTCACTCCTCCCCTGTCTCACTACTCTTCTGTCTCACCCCTCTACTGTCTCACTCCTCCCCTCCTGTCTCACTCCTCCTCTCCTGTCTCACTCCTCTTCTTCTGTCTCACTACTCGTCTTCTGTCTCACTCCTCCTGTCTCACTCCTCCTCTTCTGTCTCACTCCTCCTCCTGTCTCACTCCTCCTCTCATGTGCACTCCTCCTCTCCTGTCTCACCCCTCTCCTGTCTCACTCCTCCTCTTCTGTCTCACTCGTCCTCTCCTGTCTCACTCCTCCTCTTCAGTCTCACTCCTCCTCTTCTGTCTTACTCACTTCAGTTTTTTGCCTTCTCAGCTCTCCAATGCTGCCTTTTTGTCTCTGCCTGTTTCCCTCCTATTTTCTGGTTAAAAATGTGAAATCAGTTAAGATAAACTTCACAAAAACCTTAAAGCACAAGACGAAAATAAATAGAAATTAAATGCAAATTAAAAAACAAATTCTTTTACATAATAAAAATAATATCACAATAATCTTAATGTGTTTAATAAATTGATTATGCCTTTTTTCATGTAGATTTTATTACAGATACACACACGTATCTGCTTCTCAGGGCTCTTGTTTCTCTCACTAACTCACTGCTATGACTAAGACAATGGGCCTCATGCAAGAACCGTTCGTACGCACAGATTTGTTCTTAACTTGTGCGTACGAGTGATTTAGGAGAATTTATGGCATTCACCAATGTTTTCGTATTCTAAGATTTTTTTCAGATACGAACAAAATTCACGAGTGGTCCAGACCTGTCGTATATTTTACGAACAGCCAGTCTGCTTCTGAATAAATGAAAATGATTTAACACAGTTGTTTATACTTTTAGCAGCTCTTTTTATTC
>NW_013952552.1:335410-345541 GCF_001266775.1 Austrofundulus limnaeus
TACGAACCCTTTGTACGAACAAAAGTAAGAGAAATTTAGGATAAGAATACGAATATGTTCTTGCATGAGGCCCAATGAAACTAATGTGACAATTTATCGCAATGACTTTAGGGGTGCGTTTTACTTTTATTTTGTTGATTCTTGATTTAATTTTATTTGTAACATGTTAATGTGTCAAACAATGATGACACTCAACTGCATGTTTAAAAATAAGAATATTAATAGCTTTACCCATGAACAGGTGCAATAATTAATTTTGATAAGCACCAACATTTGGGGGAGCATTTTTTCTGATTTATTGATAGGTCCACTAATAACAAACTGACATCATGCAGCCTTCATAATGTGTAATAATAATAAAATAAAATAGGTCTATAGGTTACTTCCTTCGTACCACAATTTCTACTACTTGCTAAAAAAATAAAGTTAAAATATACATATAAATCATTTTTATACTGGCCATCATAAAATAATAGATTATGCTTTTAAATCATTAATGTATTTCATGAAGATCACACAACTGACTAGAATGGATTAAAAATACTGATTTGAATAAACATTTTAGATTTCAGTCATAATTGCCCAGCAGCACCATCATCATCATCACTCACATCAGTGTCTCTTAGCTGCTGCTGCTTCTGATTCTGTATCCTTTATCAGGAGAGATGGATTCAGCATTGTTTTTTTACTGCCACCTGAAGTCAGTCAGCTTTGAAAATTTAATAAAATGTCATAAAATAACCAACAAAAAACAGATGACTTTTAGGCTCTGTTTTATTAGTGGTGATCCTAGATGTCCCATCATCTGATCTACTAAAAATTAAAATGATCAAACATGAACCCAGCTCTGTAACCCACAATCATACATTTTTGGATGCAGTCATTTTACTTTGATACAAAAACCCAACAAAAGTGTCTGATGTTTTATTCTTGATAATAATAATACCAGCTGATCCCTCTGTGCATTTCAGCAGATGTTGTAAATTATAGAAACAAATGTTCACTTCTTGCATTTTACATAATAATTAATGCTAAGCTAGCTGTAGCCAGCGGCTAACTGCACTAACTTCACACAGGGAAGAAAACTATCCTGTTGTGGAGAGAGTTTGACTTACTTTCTGCTTCTTTGTAAAGAATATCCTGATGGCCACAGTGTCTTGAGGGATCAGATATTGAAAACCACCACCACAGCAGCTGATCATCACCTGTTGCTCCTGCCTGCTTCTTGTTGTAGGTCACCAGGAAAACCCAGAGCCTCCAGCAGCATCACCCAACTTACTGTTTGTTAAAAGAAAAGAAAATGCAAAGTTTGATTTTCTGGCTCTGTCTGGTTTCTGACACGTTGAAGCCCTGCTCAGCAGGACTTCTCCCCCTGCGGCGCATGCAGGTACACCGGCATTTTCACGTGCATGCTTATGGTGCGTTTAAAGACGGCCCGGAAAAAAACGTGTGTTAATAAGTTAAATGGATATAATCAGTTTAAAAAGTGCAGGGACAAAACCACAGACACAAGAAGTGTGGCGACATGTCCCACATGTATCTTGCATCTGTTATGCGCATGTTATTTTACCAAGTAATACAAACAGCACCATTTTTTGTTTATTTTTTCCCCTTTCTTCATGGGCCCCCTAGTGAGCGTGGGCCCCTGGGCCCATGCCCAGAAGGCCCATGGGATAATCCGTACTTGATATTTGGTTATATTTGTTTCAGTCAGTGCAAGGGATAGCAGTTATCAAATGAAAATCTTTAGGGTTTTTGAACAAACTTACTTAATATTTTTGCATTTGTATAGAATATGTTTGATTCATTGGTAGTTATGCTATCCTATATTTTCTGGGCGTTTGGGGTGGTGTTTGCTAGTACCTTAGTGACTTGTTCAAGCAGATCCAATTCCTTGATATATTTTGCCATCACTAAACAACACCTGTACAATTGTGTGGTTGTTCTTCCAAGTGCTGTCATTAAATGTTTTCTTTATTGTTAATTTCACAGTTATCTAAGCAGACATGTAATGAAAGTCCTACCAGACTAACTCCAGGCACAGGATGTGCTACGTACATCAGGGCCATTCAACTGGCGTCCCGCGGGCCGCATCTGGCCTGCTTGTGACCAAAGTTCGGCCCGCCTATTTAATCTCATAAACCCAAATCCCCGGGTTTTTACATTAATTGTTATAAGTTCTTTTAGTTAAACATCGACATATATGATATTTACAGAAACATCAGAATCTTGGCTAGAAGCTGGTAAAAAAACATTTCAATGAACATCCAAGACTGTTAAAATTACAAGCAGTTGAAGATAAAACTATGAAAGTGAAAATAAAATTGGTAAAAAAATTTGACGAATCAGAGATGTCAAAATAATATTTGTGTGAAATATGAGGCACAACGTGCTATTTTTGTTTTTGATATTGTTTAATCATCACTACTTAGGGTTCTCTATGTTGTATTCATGATTAAATGCAGCAAAATAAACTATTTCAAAGGTAACAGGTCTTTGTAATACTTGGTTTATTTACATAATGACTTTAATTGCTGGACGTTTGGCCCCTCAGCTGTTGGCCTGCAGTAATTGTGCCCCCCGGAACAGTTTAGTTGAATAATCCTGTGCTACATCTCGCTGCTGCCTTCACTGTATGATTGCAAATAACAAAATTCTGTGTAAATAACTTTGTCATCGGAAATTGACAGCAATATAATTCCATATAAATTTCCCCTAAACTGGACTTCCATCATTTAGTTGTACCGAGAATAGAAGTCCAGTTGTTTTTGTTTTTAATTAGGATTTTATAATTTACTACAGTACTGGATGAATGAGAATCTACACCAGCACTGCAGTATGACAGTTTGTGAAATGGCATTTGCATCAGTTATTAATGAAGTTTAGAAAATTTCAGTTGTTATACAGAAACCAATCCAGTTTGGTTTTGGATGCATTCAGACAAATCAATATTTTGTAAGTATTGAACTCATTTTCTATAAAATGAGGTTCTACTATGAGCTAACCATAACAGGTAAGATGTCAGTTGTTCTGAATTTTTTTTCATTGAACCTTATAGCAAGAATAGCAAACACGTTGGAGAAGTACATTCATTTCAGCTAATGTTCATACAGCCATGCCAGTGAAACTATAGAGAATATTAAGAGTTTTTCTGTCAGAATTTGAGTGAAAATGAGATATTTCATTCATTGCCAATGGGGAAACATCTGTATTATTATTCATGTGCTAAACTGACCTTTATTTTAGTCAGTACTACTGTAGGAGAAGATCTGTCATCATTTATTTATACACTCTGTGAAGGAATTGAGCCATTATCCAGAAAATAAAACGCAGGAGGGAAAAGAGAGGGATTTTCTCTTCGTGTTTAATAGATAGGCAGCTTCTGTTTTGCTAGGCTTTGCTCGCTAATCTCATTAATCCGCCTCATTGTCTGCACTCTGAGCTGGTGTTCTGTCTTGCCTTTAAGAAGTTGTGCGTCCACATGTTTTTATTGCTCATTGATGATTGTTACCATTAAAGACTGAGTGACTGATGAACAGTCAGCAAAGGACATTATAGTCCATTTGGTTGACATCCCCAACATTCTCAGACAAAGCTAACGTAATAGAGCTTGGATAGAGGGAAGCGTTGCAGCAGAGGGTGGTTAAAGCGACTGACAGGCTGCATCTATTTTAAGAATAAACAACAGTAGTGAAAAGAGCGGTGAAGCAGAGTTTGATGGAAGCAAATTGATACAAAAATGTTGTTAGATTTACAGCGACGGGGAATGGCAAGATGAGTTGCGAACCTGCATTGAGTTATTGAACATTTATCAAATAATTGTACTGTATGGCTATATACAGTTTTTCCTTTGGATCAATTAGTTTTGTTGTACACATGAAAGCAATTTTTCAGCTAGCAAATCTGACAACCAAATTAGTTGTATTTGTAACAATATTCCATCTGTGGCTGTACTTGACTCAGTTGTTGACCAAATTCCTCACATTCCAGTTTCGTAAAGTCAGTTTATTAAAGACATATTCTCTTTTTACACTTACGAAGGTTTTCATTAAATGTATGTGATCTACTTAAAAATACATTTACAAAAAAAAAGCAAAAAGTCGGACTAAAAAACACAACTTATTGGTTTCAAAGACATGCTGCCACTCCACATTGGGGAAAAGGTGAGTTTCAATTCACAGCTTACTATTTGAACCTGTTTAAATGAAGGTTATTTTGACTGATCTTTAAGTACAATTTTACAACACGGGGTAATTGTAGAGTCAAAAAACATGCAAGTGTAATTGTCATCTATTAATCGTCATAATAATCACTATTAGCTAAATGCCACAGTTAATCATGATAAATTTTTTGCAAATATCGCTTAACTCTAGTGAAAACTTGCCAATAGATTAGGGTTGGGGATATCGGCAGAAACAATTAATCATGATTAATTGGGGTATTTAGCCATCAACAATTAATATGACAATTAGTCTCCTGGAGTCCCTGGACACCTGCATGCCCTAGTTACATGACCAATTTAAATCACTCTAGTGGGAAAGATTTGTTCTCTATAAAAATCTGTTCAAAATTGTGTCAAAAGTGCAGACTTCAGGCTATACATCAAATTTTAAATTGTGAAGTAAAACTGATCTTATGATGAATCAATTACCGAACAGTTTTTTTAAATGTTCATCATACTTGAAGCGGAGAGGAGCATCAAGCGAACTGACTGGGGAAATCTCCAGTCAGTCTGCCTGGTGGCATTATTCGTATTAATCCTCAAGTGCCAAAAAGTAATCGATTAATGTTTTTCTGATGATTAATTACACATGATATGATTTTACCCAACCCTACAATCTGCAAAAAGGGAGCAACTAAATAGTCTATTAGATCTAGGGCTGTCTGTGAATGAGTGGTTAGGGCAGTCATCCTCCAATGAGAGAGTTGGTGGTTTGATTCCCAACTTTATAGTTGCATGCAAAGTGTTCCTGGGCAACACTAAATTCTCTGATTTGCATAAATGTGTGTATAAATGTGATTTAAAGCACTGATTAGTCGCTATAGAATGATCTATACAGATTAGGTTTGTAGAGAGTGCTGTGTGGGTGGGTAAATGAGGGCACGGATTGTAGTGTAAAGCAATTTGAGTATCCTGGTTGAATAGAAAGTTGCTATATAAGTACAGTCCATTTACTATTTATGATCTATTAAGTCAGTAGTTCATCCAAATATTGTAGTTATTCGATTACATTTTTTTTGAAATGCCATAAAAAATTAACTGCAAATTCCCATTTCTGGTCCAGTTGTTTCACTAAAATGCAGCCCTCCATTTAGTCTTTCTCACTATTTGGTTATTAAAAGATAGAGCCATGTTTTTGTTAAATCAGTACAGTCAAGCTGCACAGAAAAGCTAGTACTGTTGTCTCGCAGCAAGAAGGTTGCAGCTTCAAGTCCCAGTTAGGACCTTTTTTGCAAGGAGTTTTCATGTTCTCCCAGTGCATGGGATGTGGAAGGTACTTCATCTACCTCATATAGCCCCAAAACAATGTTGTTAAATCAAGTCCAACACCCAGTACCAAATTCCCTTACAGGGTAATCACTGTTGTAGAATACAATGGGTATGTATTTTTTTTTTATTAAGGCCTAAGTGTTTAAAAATAAACCGAACAAACCAGTCACAGAAACACCCAAGCACATGGCCGATTATTACCGAAGACTGATGACGTCGCAATGGGGATCGTAGATTGAGGCGTATCCTAACAAGGACATATTTAAGTGGAGAAAGTTCAAGTGATTTAGAAAATATCTATGATGACTCATCGAAAAGGGATGAAGAAGGAAGTAGCTGTTCATAGTGAAACTGTTGCTCAATAAGGAGAGCCTGTTCTGTAAATGTCTAAGCCACCACAATGGCAAGAATAGGCAGTTCCACTGGAAGACTCATTGATACAGGACCAGACCTGGAACAGGTGGGTGTACTGAGTTGTCTTCCCCATCTGAGCGGACCTCTGAGTGGTACTCAGTAGGCCTCTTCTCTCCTTCCTTTATAAAACAAATAATGGAGCACTTCCTCGTCAGTCATCACTATGTCTCAGACTTTTTTCATCTCTGCCTCTTCTGTCTAAGACGGTCCTGATACCACAGCAGCATCCCCCACCTTGAAAAGATGCTGTAGCTTCAGTTTAAAAAATTGCATCATTTTTTGACTCAAGGACATTAAAACTGACTTAAGACTACACACTAAATAAAACTGACTAAGACTACACACTAAATATCACTAATTTCTCAAATCTCTTTACCCATTCTTGTTGTCTTTATTGTCGCCAAACTTCAACTTCTGTGGGTTTTTTTCCCTCTTCCTGTAGATTTTTAGGCACTTGGCAAATGACTTGGGGCCTCAGTGAGAAAGGAGGTGGAGGTTTGCTTGTTTGTCCAGCAGGGTTGATTGTAAGAATGAGTGGGGTGGGGGGTGGGAGGTCTCTTTGAGCCTGCCCATACCTTTTCAGCTGCCTCCAGCCTTGGGCAGTAGAAATGTTGGCAGTTTCGCCGGAATAAGTCCCTGGTTTGTGTTGTCTTATTTGAGGTGTATTTTACTTTGTTCAGTGTCTTGTCTGGGGTTGGGGGAGAATGGATGAGTTTTGTGTATAAATGTGGTGAGTGGTCAGTAAGACTAGAGCGTCTCATTCACATAACTAGACCAGTTTATTCACTTACAGCTCTAATAGGGGTTGCACCAAAAATTGGCTGGTGATTGGCATTGACAATATTTAGTTGATTAAAATAGGTAATTTGTGTTTTGGAAACTCTGAAAAGTTTTTTTTCCTGATTATTAAATGCACTATTGCCAGGTTGTAAATAAAAATTGAACAAAGCACCATTTGCATGAAATCAAACAGGTCTTCTATGTAGATGTAGTCCAGAAGATTGTGTTTGTTGTGGTCTGTCAGAAAATTAAAAGAAAAAGCATTTTGACAAAGACTTTTTGCAGCTTTTACTGTTCAGTTTTGTTCTTAATGTTTAATATCATGATGAACATTGCTGCAGCTTATTTTGAAATGAGGTCTTGTAAAAATGTGTGCATGAAAGAAAAGTAGTAGTAGTAGTAGTAGTAGTAGTAGTAGTAGTAGTAGTAGTAGTAGGAGTAGTAGTAGTAGAAGCAGCAGCAGCTTTGGTTAAAATAACAAAAGTCTTTTTTTAAAATAAAAGTTTAATATAAACTGAAACCTGGTAATCATAGTTCTTTGAGATAAATTAAAATCATCTAGAATTGGTCTCAGTCCACATAACTAAAATAGCTTCAGATCTAATATTTCTTACATAAGAAACAAGCATCGCAAAACCAGCAGAGTGACATTGATATGTTGTTGGTTAGAAAGATGCAGAACATTCTCTGTCCATTTTATTTGCCAAGTTGGCTCTGTGACTACATTGCCTGCTCAACAGCATAAAAGCTGTTAATCAGCACCAACCAGTTTTTCTTGTTTATTTTTTTTTTCACGCAATACTGATGCAGGAAGGTGACTTAATGGTCTTAAGTCTGTTTTAAAAAGTGCTGTGTGAAAAAGGCTAACGTTAAGCTCTTTGTTTTGGAGGTAGATCTGAAAAACATGCATGCTCACTGTCAACTCGTTCTAAAGTAATTTCCAAACTTTTGACTATGTTTAGAGTGTTGAATGGTTGACATTAGAGATTTAGCACTTTTCAGTTGATTTGAGTTGATCCCATGAATAGAAACACTTTACTTTAAACGTTTTTACTTCTGCTGTAGTAAAAAAGGATGGAAAAACAATCCACATCCAAAAAATTAAAAACTTCAGTGAGTGTGCACAAAGCTGCGTGTGTATTGTAAGCGTGTGTTCTTTGGCATTCCTGTGCACTCTTTAGAGTTGAGCACATAGTTACAAAAGCCCCATTGTGAAGTCACTCTTACAGAGTTGGTCTGCAGAGCTTTGGTTAGTGTGGGCAGGCATATGCTTGGATGGGTAGCTGGGAGGTGGCAGTGTGTGGAGAACGGGTCACAGAAATGAATAGACCCCAGTGTGTGCAGCCAGACCTCAGACTGCCGAGCAGGACTCAAAACTCAAAATGGGCTCAGCTGTTGCTGCACTTCTTTTCTTTTCCATCATCTTTGGTGAGATACTGATAATTTTGTCTGTACTTGGCTTAGGTTGACTTTTGTGCGCACATAATATGCTTTCTTGTAGTGAAAACTTTTTTTTTGCCATGTCACTTGACATTATGTAGTTGTTGATGGGATTGCCTTCAGGTGAGTCTATGTGAATTTAGGAAAGCTTGTAAAAAAATAATAATAATTTGACTTGTATAATTGACCTAGTCACCTAGTCAGTGCCTCAGAAGAGTGGTGATAAATGGTCACAGGAAAATTTATTCATGTAAAGTTGGAATTGTTATCGCAAGATTGGAGGTGTGAAAATATATTCCGCAAGGGTCACAAAAACCTGAGGCTATTGCATAAAACTGGGTCAAGTTAAATATAGTTCTACAAAATCTTTTACTTTTATAATTGGCTATCAATTTGAGTTTTGTTAGCTGCTAATAGTAAATACAGGAAGTGCAATACAAATCTGACTCGGTCATCTAGAAAATAAAATGTATTGTAAATATTGAGCATTTGCAAAAAATAGTTATGCAAAAAAATTGCACCCATATGCAGTATTATCAAACAATAAATGAACAAATTAAAAAAAGCTTTTTTTGTAGAGATTTTCTATACTGAGAAATCTTTGACAAAATGCAAGATGATTCAGGTGATCGTTTAATGAGAGAATTATTTTCAGGGCATTGCAATTAAGCATAGTTCAACACAAAGGTGGTCTTGACTGCTCCATCCATGGGTTTGTAAATCCTTGTAAAAAAGGCTCTGTTGTTTTTATAGTTTAAACATAAAAGCTTCTGATGTGTGTGACTGCTCTAATAACCGTGGTTGTAATTCTTAAGTACAGTAATCTTCTCCATAAACTAAGCACGCAGCTTTACCAATGGCTTCAGTAAATAAACACTTAAAGCCTGTAACTTGTTTGGTAGCATGTGCTGACAGGACTGTAACGTCCACATCTCTGAACTCCACTTACCAATGGAGTAAGGCCTCATGCTGCTAGCTCACACAGGTGGGTGCTAATGATAGCTTTCTAAACACCCAAGTGTTTACCTTCAAAATAAAAGAACCTTAACATCTGGTTTTGAAACAATAGCAGTTTTGGGGTTTTGTGTGCGGAAGGATTTACATTTGATTTTGGATTTTCAATTTTCCGTTGAGCTCACGTGGGCCACATGAGGGCAACTAAATTTTCGGATGCGACCAGGAAATGTCTGGAAATGTCACAAACTAGTTAAAAGATTGATAGCATGACTCCAGTATATCACTTACCGGTTTTATGTTGCTTTTCAAAGCCAGAGTTCACACGCACACACACAGAGTCCTAGGTTTGAAAGTCCCTGAGAACTACCACCTACAGTGCCCCACAACTGATAAGTTTTTGTTTCAAAAACGGAGCTTTTAAACACTGAGCTACATTTATTTTTTATTTTAGTTGAAGAGTTTTTAATTTTTTTTACTAGCCATAAAACAAAGATTTGCTGTTTTTTTTTAAGTTGTTCACAACAGGGTAGGTGGAGTTGCTTGTTTTCATCACAGCAGTTATCATTGCAGAGTCTGTAACCATGCTCCTGTGACTCCTGTAGTGTTTTACTCTTTGTTTGTTTATGCTTTATAAATTTAGGCTTTATAAATTTCTGCTGTCCCCCTTTTGTCATACTGATTTTAGCTTTGTGCTGTGCTGTGTCATTGTGTGCTTTCAAAATAGTGAACTGTTGTGTAATCATCTTAGACAAACTGTATTAGTTAGAAACATTGATTTTTGCTAACTTAGCATTGTATCCTGAACATCAACCTCTAACCCCATTCTACATTCATACCATGCAAACAATATAGCAAAGTGCAACAAAGACATTGCTTTTATCTTGAATCAGAACCAATAATGTTTTTTTTGTCAGGGTCAAGGTTAGGCTACAGAAATTACCAGTAAATGAATGGAAGTCAATACAAAGTCCTCATGGGGATAGAAGAACGTGTGTGTGTGTGTGTGTGTGTGTGTGTGTGTGTGTGTGTGTGTGTGTGTGTGTGTGTGC
>NW_013952552.1:346356-349238 GCF_001266775.1 Austrofundulus limnaeus
GCAGATAATTAATCCAGCAGATCATTAATCCAGCAGATAATTAATCCAGCAGATCATTAATCCAGCAGATAATTAATCCAGCAGATAATTCAGAGGTGGTCTGTTCAGTAAATTTTATTCCAGGAGCTGCATGTTTTCAAGCTTCAGACTGAACTGAAGCAGCAGCTGCTGACGTCATTACGCTCTTGTGATGCTGCGTTCAGGACAAGCATGGAAAACTCACCACTCTTATGCCAATACGGTCGCAATAATGCATTTAGGTACCAAAATGGAATTGCATGAACATTCACATGGTGGTTATGTAATACAGCGAATCGATAATAAAAAAATCTGCGTAGACAAATTTACATAATCAACGTCATCGATTATTTCAACTAATCGGTGCAGCCCTAGTGTGTTTCCAAAATGGGCACAAGGGTCCAGATTCTTATTTTTTATAATTGAATATGGAAACGGTCCTTTGAGGTCCTCTGACAACTGTCAATTACTGTCATTATTGCACCTTTTCCTTGAGATGTTAACAAATCGGCCTTTCCAAAGCAACACAATGAGCTTCAGAGACACAAACTATTGACTTGGAATCTGTGTACCTAAGTTGTATTTGTTTGTTACTCCATCTTTTCTGCTTATTGTTTTTTGCTTCCCCCCATCTCCATTTAATTACTTGAAAATTATGCATTAAATTTCAGTTTTACTTTGCTTCCATTTATCTTTGAATTTAACCACATGTTAGATGATTAGTTGTAACATTTTGTAAGATTCTTATGAGTTGAAGAATAAAAAACTTAGAGAGCCTCAATTGTCTTTGCTTTTTAAATTTCTTTTAAACTTGTGATTTTATCCTACTATTTTTAAGTTCTTGTCATTCTCTCCACAGTGAACCTGATTCCTACCTCTCCCATGAAGGAACAGCGACCTTTCCAGGTTGCAGATGAAGGTGGTTGGGTAGCTCTGGGGAAGAGCAGAAAGCGAATAATCCCAGTACTTCACACCCAAGAGCCCAGTCCCATATTTGAGGCTTACAGCTACTGCAACATTCCTAACCACACTGAACAGGCTTGGGAAGGTGAGACCCTTTCTTTCAACTAAGTAAATATGTGATCTGACATTACCTTAAATGCCTAGACTCTAGATTATAACTTAATTACAAAGGACCAGGGGCCTCACGTATGAAAGAGTTCACAGCTTTCATACTGAAAGTAGTGAAAATTACATTCACACACAAAAATATTAAAATTTCTCAAATTGTGTGCACGTTTCTTTCATGCATCTCAATGAATGTGGAATTGAGTGCACATACTGTAAGTCTTCCCCTGACATGCCTCTGCAATATGCAATGAATGCAAATACAGTATGTCCTGCATGTGTGATTCTTCTCTCTGCATGATCAAAAACGATGTCTAGATGCAGGAAAATGAGGAGTTTAATGGAGTGTGAATCAGAGAGACTAAGGTAGCGGACTGTAAAACCTACCAATCGTGTCTCATCCAGTAATTAGACACTACTTCCTGTACATGAATTACTGTTAATGAATTGATTGATTTTATTGATTGATGATACCTTTAATGTTATTGTACGAAGCACAATGAAATTACATTTAAGAACACCCATTCAAGAAGACACACAATAAATACATGTTAACAAGGCAAAATACCTTTTTTGAGATATTTCTATTTACATTCCGACTAGTTTAAATGACGTCAGATTTATCATTAAGTTGTATCGAGACTTCAGTTCAAGATTACTTAAATGTATCTTTAAATATGAGATAGACTTTTTCATGTTCTGTAAATTGTATTTAAAAAAATCTGCTCTCCCTTTAATAAGTACTAGTGACTTTTCTGCTGTTGATCATTCTGTTTTTTAGCAGCCCTTCCAAGGCTAGTACTCTAGGGGAAACACTGGAAAGGTCTGTGGTGGCACGATTTACCAAGAATGCAGAAACACGTTGGAATAAATGCACAGAAAGTCTGCGTGTATGGTCGTCAAATGATTTAATTTGAGCAACAACAGAGCAGAAGTCAATCAGAGAAGTCTGTCAAGTTGTGGCTGGCTCGTCAGCGCAGAGCAGCCGATAATATAACATCCTGTGACATGCTTACAACCAATCACAGTTCACCAACTGTGAACCATCTAACCAATGACAGGGCTGTCAGCCTGGAAACACCTTATCAAAATAAAAGAGGTCATGCATTGCTGGAGTCTTGAAGTCTGGGCCGATAGAGTAAAACAACCGAAACTCGTTATCATGAGATACAGTATGATTACTGGACAGTGTCAAGGTAGAACAGATATACATAATTATTCCATAACAGGTCTAAAAATATTTGAAGATATTTTTGATAATACAAATGACTGACTTAGTGAGTGACAGTCTGCAATGTTTGCATCTGCTTAATCAGATGTCATATGTTATGCATATCTTTGAACATTTTTGTTTCAGGCAGGCAACATTTGGTGTCACCTGCCCGACAGGACAAAACAAAAACCCTGTTTAATGAGTGTTTTTTATTAATTTTACAGGTCACAGTCCTCCTGACTACAAACTGCTGTCCGTTCAAGTGATGATTCGACATGGTGACCGCTACCCTCTTTACTCCATCCCCAAGACCAAGCGACCAGCCATCGACTGCACCCTTTCCACCAGCAGGTACAAAAACAACGGAAATTTCAAATTAAATTTATTTCTAAGGACATAGGAATGCTCCAGTGCATCAGGGCACACAGTTGTGGTGCTCATAAATGTTTTTAAGTCAGTTTTATGGATGATTTCTGAAACAATTCCTTGGAAATTTAAATGAATGTGTTATGATTTCTGTCTGTGTTAAGTGTTTTTATGTTTTGTTTCTGTCATGTTCATGTTTCCTTCCTCCTGTCTTGCC
>NW_013952552.1:350745-356260 GCF_001266775.1 Austrofundulus limnaeus
CACCTACTCACACCTGATCCTCATGTGTCTCCCTCAGGTGTTTGTTGTTAGTAATTGTTGTCTGTGTATTTAAGCCCAGTCTTGTCACTGTGTCTTTGTCTGATCATTGTTGGTTTGTTTGTATGCTCCAGTCTGATTCATGTTCTACCCTAGCTTTCTTGTCCCTGATTTCTGTTTAGTTCTCTGTTTTTTGCCACCACATTGGCTTTTTATTAAATTTTTGTTAAAACTTTCTAGCCTGCCTGCCTGCCTGCCTGCATTTGGGTTCACCCTGCCTCACAGCTATAACAGAATGACCAGGCATTTGTATTTCTAGCAGGCATTCAAATAATGAATGTTGTTCTGTGCAGCTGTTAAAGTGCATGATGTTCAAAACTTGTTTAATAGCTCTTGCTCAACTGAGACATTTGATCCAGATCTTTAAAGTTGAATAAATCTCTAGATCTGTTAGGGTGTAATGCTACATGTATTTGTGCCAGACTATTCTGGTATAGTGGACAGGGTCTGGTGCACACAGACAAATAATACATTCTACAGAGGTGGACATACAGGAAACATAAAGGGTCACAATTTGCATACTCTGAAAAACACTGTCTGGAATCTAAGAAATGCTTTTAAAAACATCACCAGGCATTTAATAAGTACCATCTTTGTATACACAGCATACTTGCCGATAACCTAGGTGTGAAAGTTTTACCATTACATTTATTTTGTATTTTTACATTGGGAGATGCTATTCAGTTATGTGTTGACTTTTATTTTACATCAAGTTGAGGGCAAATTAATTAAAACAAATATATATATTTTTTGTAATCTCAACAAAGTAGAATATCTAAGTTTCAGAATCTTTTGTCATTGCTTTCAGAGTTATTATTTGATTCAAATAAGGGGAAGGAAAAAGGGGGGAAATGGTTTTGCATTTGTTCATTTATCTATTGTACAGGATTTGTACAGAACTGTGACTTAATGCTGAAATTTGCACCAAATCTTGATTAATTGGACAGTTTTTGAATGGGTATACACTTCAGTTGTTAAAAATGTGTACTCAATTACAAAATAAACAAATAAATAAATAAATTAGAGCTGGGCGATACGATGAAAATTTTATATCACGGTATTTTCAACATTTTCACCGGTTTCACGGTATTTMAVMGTATTTTTCTTTTCATCACAGCTCAGCTGATAATAAAATGTACAAACCCTGCTTATTGACTTTTTTTTCTTTTACTGTACCTCTGTCTGTGTCGCTGTTTCCCTCCTCTGTGTCTGTTCTTCTCTGGCTGGTGGTTGGAGACAGTAGTCACGCATTTTGGTCCAGTCGTGAAGGAGGAGGGTTAAGAAAAGATTATGATCGGGTTTATTGTTTTATGTTATTTATTAAAGCTTATCAGCATGACTCACCTTGCACACCAGTCAATTCCAACTCCACTACGAACTACTACCTGCAGGCTTTTCACAATAGAACCACATTAAGTCTCCATCAGCATAACGTCTCCATATTAACTAACTGCATTAAAACTAACTGTGCACATCACCGAAGAGGTGTTTACTACATTCAGCGAGGGGGAAAACGGGATGTTTTTTTAAACGTCAGTCAATATAAGCAGCGGAATCGCCACCCGCGGCTGCAACTAGCTGCTCCAAACATTAGCATGCAAACGCACATAGCGGTTGCAGCAAGGAAAAATGTCCCCTGGGAAACAACAGTTCATTGGCGGCCGCCACTAAACATTCCGCTATTTAAACCGGATTGTCCGGTATTCAGAAGATTCATAACAAAAATAAAAACCAGTATTCGGTACAAAACGGTATACCTCCCAGCATTAAAATAAATAAAAGTTATTCTTCATTAAGAGTACCACGGAAAATCCTGGACAATTAGATGGCGATTTGTCCAGCAGCTTTCATATGGTCTTATAAAAACTGCAGCCAGTAAAGGAGCTGTATAAGTAGCATAGATACAATTTCTTTATAAGTAATGCTATTTGAGATTTTAATAATTTTGAACTTCTCAGCAACATGTATGTTGATCGCATCTGTATTTCCATGCTGAAACAGATCCCCACAAACACATTTACATGTTTGTTGAATCTGTCGAGGCCCAGTTTCTCATGTTTTTGATTTTAGCAGCAACCTCACTGAACCACTGAAGGCATCCTTTACAAAGATTGATGGATGACTAGATTATATATCATTTTCATTCATTATGCTTGACTCATCTTTATTTTCTTCACAGGCTGCTGGTTAGTTTAAAGTTCCTGATAGTTAATTTGAGCCAATTTGTCGTTTATTCAAGAAGTCTGAAATCAACACTATTACACCTTTCCTGTGAATACATTTACTGACATTAATGCAAATCATGCATGGGGGTAGATGTTATAGCCTGGAAAAAGTCCTAAATCCTAAAAAATAAGACCATATGGTTACCAAATTGCCAGAGGCAAATCCTCTTTTTTTTTTTTTTTTGAGGCTGTTTACCTGATATCCGATTTAGCCAGTGACTTAATTTTGCACAAAGCTTTTGCTGCCAGGCAAATCTGCTTTGCACATCTGGACAGAGCACAAGCGTACTCTGATATGAAGACTTGGCAAAGTCTATACAAATTTATAAACTGGTTAGGGCTGCAGCTAACAATTATTTTAGTAAACAATTATTCTGTCACTTAATCAAGTACCCAGATATAAAAACTTGTCAGGTTCTGAAGTAATAACTTAAACCTATTTTTTGAATGAATCCAATAATTAAATATTGTGATGAGGTAATCTACACTTGCTGATTACTGTGCTGTAATCAAATTAAAACTACTAAACTATTTGTGTTTGATATATGCATTTTAAGCTCCAATTGCTTGTATTTATGTGTGTGAGGTTTGTAAAAGTAGTCATAAAAAAGTCATAAAAAAGCAACAGCAAAAATTAAATCCTACTAAAAATACTTTTGAACGTGAAACAATTACTCCAAGTACAGTATTGTATATTAGTCAAGATAGAAGCTTAGCAACAAATATGTGTTTCAGCTCCTGTTGTTAATCTGTTGCTGTGCTTTTGTCTTTATTTGGGGCAGCTGTGGCAAAGTGGTTAGGGGAGTGGAACCGGTATGTTGCTGGTTCAATCCCCACTTTCCAGCTGTCTCGGTTGTTGTGTCCTTGGGCAAGACACTTCACCCCCAGTGCCTCTGATGTGTGTTCCATCAGTGTATGAATGTGTTTTGAAGCACTGATTAGTCTCGGTAGGATGATTTGTACATGTTAGCTTTGTACAAACCTAGTAGAGTGCTGTGTGGATGGGTAAATGAGGGTACTGATTGTAGTGAATCCTGGTTGGATAGAAAGGCGCTAGATAATATGGAGCACCAAAGTATTCATAAATAAATAAATAAATAAAACATTATGAAATAAATATCTATATGAATAAATAATTCATTAAGATATAATGTGACAATGTAATTATGAAATAGCTGAATGCATATATAATTCTAAACTCATTATTATGAAATGTTTTTCATTCTTTAAAAATGTCTTTATTTGATAAAATTTTTCACAATGGGTTTTTTTTCACAATAATATTTCAAATATCAAAAAAAGACTCAAAAATATCAAATATATTTTTGAGTCTTTTTTATTTTATTTTATTCTAGCTATTTTTATTCCAAACTGTCCTTTTCAAATAGTCATCTTTTATTTCATAATGTTGTTTTTCCCAATGACTTATTTATTTCATAATGACACTTGTCAGCAGAATGACTTGGTCTGTCAATCACGAGAAAGTGGGCGGAGCCAGTTGTGTGGTTGGCTGTTTCTTTAACCAGACAAAATTAATCACATATTGATATCGAATTATGTCTAAAGGTTCAAATGCCTGATTCTCTTGTCACTAAGCTGTAACATGGAGCTCAAACTCAAGCTGCAGCTCAGATAAACACAACATAACATGCAACTTTGACCACTCTGACATATTTCATGGCTTTTGCCCTAGCAAGTCTTTGCTAGCTATCCACTAGCGCCCATGATGCATTGCATGATCCCCCATGATGCCTTGCGTGAGTTGTGGGTGATTCAGATCCAGCCTCTTTTTGGGTGCCTGCAGTACGAACAAAGATTTTCTGAGCCTAATGGATTAAAAAATGTTGGAACACCACCTGAGAGAGCTCAAACAGGACAATATAATCATATTGCTGCCTACTGCGGTCGAAGGATGGGAGGACGACCTGAAGAAGGTGCCGCTAATACATATATTAGCATTTTAGCTAATACAATATTTTGAATTTTATGTTGCTCTGCCATAAACACATATTTTAATTGCAGAGAAAATAGTTAGTACAATTGAATATGAACAAATATTAAAATGCTGTGCCTTCATACACCAAAATCATACCTGATATTCTCATTGTTTTAACCCTTCTGAGGATCCAGCGTCTCTGTTCTGGTGGTTTGTTGTAGTCCAGCCACAAAGTAGGGGACAGGTTTTCCTCTTTGGGCCATTTGTCTGAAAAATGAACAAACATGCAGCATTTTGGATGGTTTCTTCTAGTTCAGATTTTCAGCCATTCTTCCTAGTTCCTCGACCTTTAGGGAGGTGATGGAAATTATACCATTTTTCACCGGAACACTGTTTTTTGTGTTTTGGGTCCCGTGTTTTAAACACCATTGTAGATTCAGTTTGGTCTGATTGTTTGTGCAGCTGTGCGAACAGAACATGTACCTGAACAAGAAAAAAAGAACTTTTAGGGATCGAGACAGGGAGTTATTGAGGAGTATACAGAAGCAGCTCAAAGTCAAAATCAGAGACAGCAAGGAGGTTTATAGAAGGAAGCTGGAGAGAAAAGTGAAAAGGAACAATATCAGAGATGTGTGGTCAGGGATGAAGAAGATCACAGGTTTCAAGCAAAAGGAGAATCGGACGGATGGAAGTCTGGACAGAGCAAATGAGCTGAACACATTCTTCAATAGGTTCAGCTCAGGAACAAGCTCATCTTCCTCCTCTCCTGCCCCCAGCCAAACAGACATCTCACCCTCCTTTGACCCACAGCTTTCCTGTCAAACCTCAGATCTTTTATCTTCAACCTCAGTCATGGACTTTTCTTCTACATCCACAAGTTTTTCTTCAACTAAATCAGGAGATGCTGCTGCTCCCTTTCCCTCCCCCTCCCACTTTTCTGTATCTAGAAGTCAGGTGAAGAGGCAGCTAGAGAGACTGAACCAGAACAAGGCTGTAGGTCCAGATGGTGTCAGCCCCAGAGTCCTGAAGGCCTGTGCAGACCAGCTCTGTGGGATTCTGCAACACCTCGTCAACCTTAGCTTGACCCAGGAGAAGGTGCCAGTGTTGTGGAAGACATCCTGTCTGGTTCCAGTACCAAAGATAACTCACCATCAGCCCTCAATGACCATAGACCTGTTGCCCTGACATCCCACATCATGAAAGTCCTAGAGAGACTCCTGTTGACCCACCTGAGTAAGCAAACAAGCACACATCAGGACCCCCTGCAGTTTGCTTATCGTCGTGGAGTTGGAGTTGA
>NW_013952552.1:358733-360587 GCF_001266775.1 Austrofundulus limnaeus
TTTTTCCACTATTTTACTAATAAAAAGTAAACTGGGATTTTTTGAAGAATTTAACATTTTTAAAACTTTTTTATTTATTTATTTTAAAGTTAATTTGTTTTTTGTCGTTTTGAATCCACAAAATACTTTTTTGGGGCCAGCACTGATTGGCCAAGCAATCTCACGTGATCTTCTGCAGCAAGTGATGGCCAAGCAGGGCATGTCATCATGACCTGACACAAGTGTGTCTTTACCTCCGCGGCAGAGGCTCCACCGAACCCCTGAGACCGGCTCATCGAACCCAGGTTAAGAACCACTGATCTATAGCTAAAAATAGCACTTAGTATACATGCATCAACAGCATAGCCATTAGCGGAAGAGCTAGCGTTGCATTGTGGAACATAAATAATATCCGACGGGACAAAAATGCGCTGATTCTAACAGTACATATTTTTAACGAAGCTTGGAGGAAGATAATTTGTCTTGAGGATTTTTAGTAATCAAGTTATTTGAGGAATCGTTTCAACCCTAAAACTGGTCAAATTCAACTGATATCAAACCTACATTCAGTTAATTTGTTTCAGTGTCCATGAGTTATAAGTTTGATTTGTAATCAGGAACATTTACTTCACAAACCTTTTGTGATAGAGGCTATGATGTTTCAGCGGTTTACAACTCTGGACAGAAAATAAATGTTGTGACATTGCAGAAGCTTGTGAAAATGATGCCACAGGGACTGTGTGCTATAATCAAAGCTAAAGGCAGTCCTGCTATTTGTGTCTTTTTTTTCTTCTGGTTTTGTTTTTATGGTCAGGCAGTGCGTATCATAAACCAGTGGACACATTGTATTTATGAAGCTAAAACTTTTACAGGCACTAAATATTTAGAGCATTGTCACTACGAATTGATTGGAGACATGCATGGTACATTTAAGGGTATTAAAAAAGAATAGTCCAACCTAGATGTGATGAATGCATGAACCAGTTTTTCATTTTGTGACAAGATAATTTAATTTTAGTGAAATTGCACAAGTTGAAGAAAGTGGTCCTGGTAACGTATGTGGGAGTTAAATGACAAATCCTGATCAAAAATAACACCAAAGATTTAACATTAAAAATGGAGGTCCGATTACTTCCTTCCAGAGGAAGTGAAAGGCTGCAGAGTTTGTTCTAAAGATGCTCTGGTAAAAACCACAAACTCTGCATTGTCTAAGTTCAAAGCAGAAGATTAGGAGTCATCAAGTTTTATGTCGCTAAGAAAAGCTTGTTTTGTAACTGTTTGGATTTGTCAGACTTTTCAGTTATAGCGAAGTATCATCAGCATCTAATAAAAAGGAGATTGGTTATATGTCTATAAATGATATAATAAATGATATAAATGAGCTCTTGAATCAAGATCGGGTTTCTTAAGTAAGGATTTAATTACAGCAAGCAAAAGTCTTAAATTTTAAAGACTTTTGCTCTTAAATTTATCTGGATTTGTGCCATATTGCATTAACACAAACAGATGAAGAAAGGGGGAGCTCTGAAAGGGTTGAATTGCTGTTATCCAAGTGAAGTTTTATGATTCCGGTTTTTTTAAAAGAAGTGTTTTGTGTTTTAGTGTGAGATTTTGTTTTGTTGGACGTTCTCCTAGCTTTTTTTCTGTCCTGGTGGTGATGCAGTTCTTTTTGTTTTTAGGCTAAAATATGATTAGTCAGCAATCTAAGCCGCTATATGCTTTTAACTGGATCCTCACAGAGAGCAGAGCCTGTGTCAGTGTGTGCTTTCTGTGTGAGAGAGAGAGAGAGAGAGAGAGAGCGAGAGAGAGAGAGAGAGCGAGAGAGCGAGAGAGCGAGAGAGAGAGAGAGAGAGAGCGAGAGAGCGAGAGAGCGAG
>NW_013952552.1:360788-362466 GCF_001266775.1 Austrofundulus limnaeus
TCTGTGTGTGTGTGTGTGTGTGTGTGTGTGTGTGTGTGTGTGTGTGTGTGTGTGTGTGTGTTTAAATGTCCTGGCACCAGGTTTCTGATCCACTGTCTGTTTGTGGTTAACTGAGCTCTTTTCAGAAGCAGACAACATTCTCTCACTCTCTCTCTCTCTGGCTTTACTAAAGCAGTTTTTGCCTGTGGTTTTCTTACTTCACCAGCTATTCAATTTGTTTGAACCGTTTTATCACTCTATTTTTTATCTTTTCTGTTTATCTCACCATTCATGATAATCTTTTCCTATTTTCTTCCTTCCTTACTAATCTTTTTCCATACAATCCGGTGATAATAATGGCTTTTTATTGTAATTGAACTCTGTCATTGTCAGCTGGGAACAATGAAGCTATTAAAGCTATTTTGTCCTCACTATTGTCTCCATCGGCTGATATCCAGTTTCCCAGTGGAGTAAGTTAAATGTAAATTGTTCTCTAGCAGTCTGATTCATGATTGAGGAGAATAAAGCACTGAGTACAAAGTTTCCATAATTTCAGCAATTCCATGGGCCTTACAGTGCAATTTTGTCACCTGCCACCATGGAGGGTGGGCAATCATGCAAATGCCTGTGTGCATGCATGTGTGTCTGTGTATAACTGTTTTTTGTAACATTTTTAGTACCTTTTCTTGTATGATCAGCTGTCTTGTCTTTTTGTTGACCAAAACCTGGTTCTAATATGGAGGAACCATTACGGGGTTATGGTTACCACTAAGGTGTGAAATGAGTATAGTTTTAAGTAAGGGTTAGGTTAGGTTAGGTTAGGTTAGGCTAGGCTAGGCTAGGTTAGGTTAGAGGCTAAGGCAAGGGTTGGGTTGCCAAAAAAATGGAAATCAATATTTTATCAAGGAGAGAAGAACTACAAACACTAGTGTTAGTTACAGAGAAATGGCCTAGATTTAACTAAGCAAATAATAAGAGCCACCCATTGGACAGTTACTGCATGGGTGATTGTTTTAGCTGACAGTGATTTATTTAACCCTAAATGATGCAGTCAGTAACTTCTTGTTTGTTAAAGAACCATGTTAACATATGGTTGTGGACAAGATCCTAATCTGTTTCAGAAGGGTCAAATGTAATGCGTTAAATCTAATCGTGCACGTCACTGAAGAGTTGTTTACTTTTCAGCGATGGTGAAAACGGGATGTTTTTTTTTACGTCAGACCATATAAGCGGCTGAAACACACCACCTGCCGCCAGTTGTTCCAACAATAGCGTTAGCATGCTGACGTGTTTAGCGGTGCCTGCGAGGAAACGTGTCCCCAGGGAAACAGTGGCCGCGACGAAATGTTCCGCACGTGTTCAGGCTATTTACACCGGTATTCAGAAAAGTCATATATCAAAAATAAAAACCGGTTTTTGGTACAAAATGGTATACCGCCCAGCACTAGCTGAAACTACTGAAATCAGGTTAAGAACTATGCAAGGAAGGCGAAGCGGCATGCGGCTCGGGTGGTCGCTGAGGCAAAAACCCGGGCGTGGGAGGAGTTTGGAGAGGCCATGGAGAAAGACTTCCGCACGGCTTCGAGGCGATTCTGGTCCACCATCCGGCGTCTCAGGAGGGGGGGGGGAGCAGTGCAGCACCAACACTGTTTATGGTGTGGATGGTGTGCTGCTGACCTCAACTCAGGACGTTGTGGAC
>NW_013952552.1:364169-374869 GCF_001266775.1 Austrofundulus limnaeus
GGTCTGGGCCTCCCTTCTGAAGCTGCTGCCCCCGCGACCCGACCCCGGATAGGCGGAAGAAAATGGATGGATGGATGGATGGATGGATGGATCGATGGATGGGGACCATTGTCCAGACAAACAGCCTTGTGGGGACCACCGCCTGGTTCTCACAGGTACAGATGCTGATTTTGGGTGGGAGATGAGCTTGAGGGTAAGGGGTGGTGGTTAGGCTGTAGAAATAATTGAAAAATGAATGGAAGTCAATGCAAAGTCCCTGCGAGGATAGAAAAAACAATTTGTGTGTGTGTGTGTGTGTGTGTTTTTGCATGTGCATGTTCTACACTTAATCTGGCAGAGCAGAGTTGCTCTCACAAATTCTTTTATATTAAACTGTAATCTTCAATTCTCTTTAATCTACTGAATCCTCGACTGCTCCTCTTGCTTCCTTCAGCTCTTCATTTGAGTGTTTGTGTGTGTGCAAGTTTGTATGTGTGCATGTGTTCATTTTTGTCCCATGGCAACAAATTTATCTTTTTTATCTTCATATCCAATATTACCGCCCACATGTGGTTTATGAGCAGTTTTCAAGGAGTATTATTGTATTAGAGAGACACCTGGTGGCAGGTTTAGGCTAAATCCATTATGTGTTGTCATTTTTAGCAGAGCAAGGTTTTCATTATACACTGAAAATAAAACTCTTTAAATATGAAATGGTGGCATTTGTTGCTGCAACTCATTATCATTTCATGATCCTTTGTGTATAATCTACAAAACCCCACAAATATATTCTAATATAAAATAACATTAGAGGTTAGAGACGATACAAAAGCCATTCAAAGGCCAACTGTAGTTTGTATTTTAACAAGAAGACTACCGTTTTCAATTTAAATAGTGTTTATACATAATAGCACACCTAAAATTATTCATTTTATGAAATAAACAAAGCCAAAATCCCAGCAGGTATTTAAGGTACCGGTATGCTATTTTCTTGGTTGATCTAATTTTCTGAAAAAAAAAAAAAAAACATTTACACCCAAAGAAAAGAGCCACAGTGAAAATGGTAATTTCAGAGTAATGATCATGTTTCGTCCCTTCTCAGACAACCTTCCCACCCGCTGCTGAACTCCTTCGTTACTCACATGGGTCAAGGAGGTCATGGCCACTGGAAACCACCGTTGAGTTCTGTTTCTCGCTTCCCCAATCATAGTGAATGTGAAATAGGAGAGCTCACACAGACAGGTAATGAATCCAGATATTTTTAACCAGAACTCACTTTTAAGAATTAAATTTTAGATAGAATTAAGTGTAAACAAAAGCCAAACCTCCTTGTTTTCTTCTTGCAGGTGTGGTGCAACACCTTCGCAATGGACAGCTCCTCCACAATGCCTACAAACATCACAGTCTCCTCCCTATCAACTGGTCACCTCGACAGGTGTGGGTAGAGACTACCGGGAAAAGCCGTACTCTCCAAAGTGGTTTGGCTTTTCTCTACGGTTTCCTTCCAAACTTTGACTGGACCAAGCTAAGCGTTAATCATCAGTGGAGCACATTGTTCTGTGGATCGACGTGCGACTGCCCTGCCAGGAACAGATACTTGGAGGATGAGCAGAGACGGCAGTATCAGCTCCGATTGGCCAACGACAACCTCGATAAGACATACGCTGACATGGCGCGGACTTTGGGTCTTCCGACTCGCCAGCTTAGAGCTGCAAACCCTATAGACTCACTGTTGTGCCACCTTTGCCACGGCCTTCCTTTCCCATGCGTTCCTCCTGGAGACAGTGGCACTGGTGGATGCCTGACCATGGCACAATTTGCCGTCATCCGGCAGCAGCAGTTAGATGACGAGGCTGATCGGAGAAGAGTGGGTCTGTATCGTAAATATGCCACCCTTGCCATGTATCCCTACCTCAATCGAACTGCTGCCAAGATGGAACGGGTTGCCAAGGCCAGTGAGTCAGGCCGGCAGCCTCGTGTAGGAGGTGAGGAGGTCTTCTCCCTCTCTTCAGCCCACGATGTCACTATGGCTCCTTTGCTTAGTGCCCTTGGACTGGAAAATGCCAGGTTTCCACGGTTTGCAGCAAGAATAGTTTTTGAATTGTGGAAGAGTCCTGCTGTCGTTCAAGGCCAGGCAAAAAAAAGAGCAAAGAATGGTGAGAAGTCAAAATCAAGAGATGGGGATTTTTTCCTCAGAGTTCTGTATAATGGCGAGGATGTGACCTTTCATACCGCCTTCTGTCACTCCCATGACCGTTACATGAGCCAACCACTCTGTCCACTGGGAAACTTTCTGACCTTTGTCAGAAGAGACATGTTCAGTACTGTCAATGCCACTTCCTACAAAGAGGCCTGCTACAGGCCCTCAGGTTAACAAATGGCGATCAGGGTCACTGAATAAGGATGCACATTGGTCAAATGAGTGTGGTTTCTCATTTTGAGGAGACTTCAGACTTATGCTGCTCATTATGTCTTACATCTTTTGAAACTAATCCTCCACATTCCTGAGCTGTAATGAGTGGGAAGCAGGTTCAGTAATGTTTTTGAGATTGTGGAGTCTTGAGGTTCTAATCCAGTATAGCCTCAGCCCAATCAGCTCTTGAGTGTTGTTTTTCTAAGTGCATGTCTAATAGATGAACAACTCAAGGGAATTTGTATTGCACTTAGCCACTTTATTCCTGCATTCCGTAAAATAGCAAAATTGTAAACATTTTTTTTCATTCCCAAATATATTCCTGTAATACACTCCTTATCAAAATTTTAAGACTATTTGGAAAAAAGGCAAGAATCCACGTTTTGCACTCTCAGATTGTAAGAAGGTTCTAAGTGGAGTTTTAAAATGCAAAAAGAAAAAATCTGAGTAAGCATTTTATTGCAAATGAGTATTAAACTAAAGTAGGCTGTTCATCAGCTGATCAAAAGTTTAAGACCATATCTCAAAAAAAACTCCAAACTGCTCTAAAATAGAAATAAAATATGAAAAAAAGGACTCAGTATTGAGTAGCTGAGCCATTCTTGTTAATCACCTCAAAAATTGTCTCAGCATGCTTGATGCTAGTGTTTTCAGGAAGCTAAAGGAAATGTTGCTGCAAGTGATGAAGATAGCTTCATAGAGGGCATCCACTGTCTGGAACTGGTGTCCATTTTTGTAAACTTCACTTTCCATCCAACCCCAAATATTCTCAATTGTATTTAGATCAGGGAAACAGGCAGAATGGTCCAAAAGAGTGATGTTATTCTCTAGAAGAAGTCCTTTGTCAGGCGGGCATTGTTGAACTGCTGCATTGTCCTGTTGAAAAACCCAGTTATTACCACACAGACGATGGCCTTCAGTCATGAGGGATATACCCACTGCAACATCTCCACATAGCCAGCTGCTGTTTGATGCCTCTGCAAAACCTGAAGCTCCATTGAAGGAAAAAGCCCCCAGATCATGATGGTGCCCCCTCCTCTGTGTCGTGTAGAAAACAAGTGAGGAGGGATCTAATGTTGGTAGCCATCAGGACCGTTAAAGTGAATTTTTTTTCTCATCAAAGTATAAAACTTTCTTCCACCTTTCATTGTCTCATGTTTTATGCTCTTATGCAAACTCAAAATAAGCAATTGTGTGCCATTGAAGGAGACTTTGAAGACGTTTTTAGTTATTAAAACCCTTCCCTGGCAGATAATGTCTGATGGTTATGGGACTGCAGTTGGCGCCAATGATGAGCTCTGTTTGGGACAAGGATTGCCCTGTGTCTTGACGGACAGCCAATTGAATACTGGTGAAATATATATATTTTTTTGGTCTACCACTTGATGTTTTTTGTTCCATAATCCCTAGAATCTTTTAAAAATTTTAAAATAAAATGTCTGTCTTACTGTGTCCAACCTCAGCAGCAGTGACACGCTGCGAGAGGCCTTGTTTATGCAGCTCAGCAATCTGACCGTGTTCAAAGAGAGAAAGCTTTTTGCCTGTGCCATCAGGAGATTATGATACTGTAGATACCTGACAGAAAAAGACACAGAATCCACATTTTTGCCAAGAGTTTGACTCTTGTGCTAAACTTTTCATCAGCTGACCATCTTACTGGTTGTTTGCAATAAAATGGTAAATGGACTGAACTTATAGAGCACTTTATCAAGTCCCTCCGGACCCCGAAGCGCTTTACACTTACAGACATTCACCCATTCACACTCACATTCACACACTGATGATGCCAAACTACATTGCAGCCACAGCTGCACTGGGGCGCACTGACAGAGGCTGAGAGAATGCTTACTCATTTTTATTTTAACTTCTTTGGTCTCACTCCCATTTGTTATTTTTGCATTTCAAAGTTCTGCTTAGCAGCTTCTTAAGATCCAACAGTCAAAAATGTGACTTCTTGCCACTTTTCAAAGTTTGATCAGGATTGTATAAGAGAATGCTGAAATACTAACAACAAAAAGTAAAAGCAATTTTAGTGAAAATTCACATTGAGCTGGTTTTGGTCACATTGTTTAGAAAACCCATGAGTCGCTGTGTTTCTGTGGGTAAATGTTGCTCATTGAAGTAGGCTGTCTATTTAAACTGACACATTGATGTATTTTTTTATTCTTCTTGAAGATTGAATGCGGTACTTTGAAGATTTTTTTCCCCTCAACAAATTGTAATTAAACACATGTATTTATATTACCTGGTGCTAATACTTTGTTTTATTGAATCTAATAATTGTTCATTTTAAACAAACACTTGTATGCAATAAAATTAATTTTGGAAAATTTTAAATTGTTCTCATTTTATTGTTTGGTTGGGAATGTTTCTATGTGATATTTTGGCATAAATTCTCATTTATTGAATTCTTAAATTGAAAGTGATCAGCTTCTAAAAAAACAGTGACTAGGTATAAAAACACTAGTTTAAAAAGGCTTGATGTTTATTGCTTTCTGTCTGTTAATACAGGTAGTCATTTTAGCTAATTAATGCATCAGATAGTGTTCAGATAAGTTTATCAATTTGCGTACTTATTTTTTTTTTTTTACTGGTATCAGACATGTTAAGCTCTTCAGGTACCATCATTATGTCAGATATGGAAAAGTCTTAACCCTTAACCTTTGTTTCAGAGTATTCAGATGTGATGGTTTCATGCAATCTTTGCATATAGCAGCACCACATACACTGCAGTTTTCACTCCTTTTCTGTCCCAAAGTAAATAAAATACAAATTTGCCATAACTTAAATCAAATGTCTTTAATGTTTTTGCTTATTTTGTTGCTATCTGCTTCCATAGGCACCATTGAGTCAGCTTAAATATTCACGAGCACATCAGTTAACTTTCATGCACTCCAGTTTCAATGGTGTTTTGGAGTATTTTCCAGTCATTTCCACATGGAGCCAGGACTAATTTGCTTAAGCCACTCGTTTTTTTTCTGCCTTTGCTGTCACAGCCTTTTAGCTTCACCTGCTGCTTCTTTCCAGGTCACAAACAGTCCAGAATATAATAGTTAATAGCTTATTTAAAATTGTAAATAGATAATAATAGATTTCTTCAGTGAACTGCTGAGTCCTAAGTGATGTCAGTGGAACTGGGCCACAGTTTGAGAACAATGTTGGTCAACCGTGAAAACACTATGTGGAAGGATGGAATGGCCTATTACTTATTTTCTTATAATTTCTGAGTTTTTAATATTATAGTCATGTATAGTAATCAAATATGTTTGCTCCTTCATGTTTTCAAAAAAAAAAAAAAAAAAAAGAAGACGAATTCATGGCTTAATACCACTAGATGGCATATTAGTTCCACAATCCCTCTAAGCCAGTCTGACTCATTTTCATCAGTTATCCACTTTGTCAACATTGCTGCAGGGCCACAGAATGGAGTCGGTACATTGCTATAAATATAAAAACCTTAGTGCTTATTCCCCACTATTACACAAGCCATATGTCATTATTAGAGACAGAACAGAAGGCTGACAAGATATCTTTTGTACAGCTCATTTTCAAAAGTGCTTCAGCTCGCTCGACCTCCTGTTTTCCTGTTTCAGAATGCTCAGAATCAGGAATGTATTGACTGGAAGAATGCAATAACAAGCGCAGCTTGCTAAATTACATTTACTGTATATACGTAGATGTTCTATTTGGCCTGGCAGTGCAGGGCGATTTGCTAGCAAATAAATAGGGCACACAAATAATGTTGAGAACATTTATAAATGTCATCTGTTGGTAGTTTTCATTTTGCCATGGTTTAGCTGATGACAGCTGAGCCTTTTCCGAAGACAACTTTTGAAGTGTTTAAATTTGTAAAGCTCTTATTTTGAAGGTATTCTTGACACACTGAAATCCAATAGAAGCTGTTAATGGAACTCTATTATTTGACACAAGGCATCTTTAAACACTATATTGAACTTTTGAATTAATTTCATAATAAACAGATTTTTTAAAACCACATTTTATTTCCCCAAAGAATTCTAACATGAAATTTCAGCTCACAGCTTGAATAAAAGGTAATCCACATAAATCTATACAGATCTGGTCCAAAACTTTTACCCATTTACATCCAAAGGTTCTTCCAAGTCATTTTCTATTCTAAGCCATGATGTCAAGGTCATTAATGCAAGTAGCGAACTTTCTCCAGCCAGCCTGATTCTTCCATTCCTCCCCCTCTTGTCCTGCCGTCTCTCACCAACGCCTTTCCCTCCAGCCTCTCACACCCCTCCAACACTAACAGCTCTGATGTCATTCCCATCACAGCGAGGTGGAGCAGCAATTTCCTCCTGCCTCAACTTGCTCCAACTTTGATGTTGTTACGCCGCCTCCAGCTTGGACTTCTGCACCCGGGTCTCTCACTGCGTGTGAGTGCGCATGAGAATGCGAGGGTAAAGGCAGATCAAGGTGAATGCATCGAGAGCAGTTTCAAAGCTTGCGTGTTTGTGTCTACTCCTCAAATCATTGTCCGCTTGACCCAGAACGGTTGTGTAATCCAATGAAAGGACTTGTGAACATGCCCAGAATGACTGGCGTCAACCGCAAAAGAAAAAGCCAGGAATATACAGTATGTGTGCATTGTTTGGAAAGATGATGGCAGGAGAGATGACTGACGGACTCAAACAGCAGGAGGAATGCGCTGTGGTTAACACCAAGAAGACAGGAAGATGGAGAGAGGCAAACATTTGTGGTTAGGCTTAGACTACAACCTGGATTCAGCCATTGACTTTCTTTGTTGCAATAGCCATGGCTTAAAGTCCAAGATGAAAATGTTAAACTGATATTAAATTTCATGTAGTGACGGTGCTTTGGAGAAAAAAAATAATCAACAGCTACTCTGCTCTGGGTGAAAGAATGCTGAGTGGTGACCAGAGGGACCAGCTTGGGTTAAAGACAACGGGATGATGTAGAAAGTTGAAAGGCGGAAAGAAAGGTTTGTCGATTGTATGTTTCACTTGCCTATTTTTTTTGTGGATCCAACATGTTTCACCATTAATGCGTCTGCAGTAAGTCCCTGACCCAAGACAAATGCCCAATTTTTATTAGCCAAATCTGGCATCACAGAAATACCATATGGAATGTAGCGTCTTTCTATCCAACCAAGATAATCAAAGCTCTTTACTCTTACAATCTGTGTCCACATTTACCCATCCACACACACATTCAATCAGTACTCTATTATGTCTCCACAAAGCTAACAAAATCATTGTATGGAGCCTAATAACTGCTTTAAATCACATTCTTGCACTGATGGGACACAAACAGAGGCAGAGGGGGTTCAGTGTGTTGCCCAGGAACACTTCAACGTGACTAAATAGCGAGGGATGGAACCATCAACTCTCCAATTAGAGGACAACACCCTTAACCCCTCAGTCAGAGCCGTCCCAGTTATCTATAACTACACCTTATTTAGCCTTACCTAATGTTAATAAATGGTTAATCATGAAAAAAATCATTAAGGAGGATTCCTACTTCCTAAACTATAAATTAACACATTTATGTATGCTTTGCCCATAAAGACAAATTACTTACAAAACAGCATCCATTGTTTATTTGTGCCTAATAACGTTTGATATAACTATTCTATGTACTGTGTTTGTCTGTACAAGCTCATATAAATCTACATTCACACCATTGACTACTAATCCTGCAGTGCATCGTTAATTAAGGCAGTTGTTAAGTTTATTGGGAACCCTTCTAAAGTAAAGCCTCTTTATGCTTTCTTAAGTATTTGTAAATCATAGTCAATTCAAACATTCTCTAACCCAGAGGTGCCAAAACTAACCTGTCATCAGCTGTCCTGGTTATTAGGATGTAATCTCCTGTCATCCTATGTAAAAACTCTGCATTTCGGCACGACGGCTCAGTGGTTAGCACCGACGCCTCACAGCAAGAAGGTCCTGGGTTCGATCCCCGGTTCGGACCTGGGGTCTTTCTGTGCGGAGTTTGCATGTTCTCCTCGTGCTTGCGTGGGTTTTCTCCGGGTACTCCGGTTTCCCCCACAACACAAAAACCTGTACAATAGGTTGCCTTCAGGCCCAGGCCGCCCTTGAAAAAGAGATCTGAGATCTCAATGGGATTTGCCTGGTAAAATAACAGTAAATAAATAAATAAATAAATTTCCACTTATAGCCATTCCATCCATCAGCCCAATGACTGAGGGGCTGTAGTAGATGGTTTTCACTCATGGTGCATACTTTATCTTTGAATTGTAGTAAGATTAAACATGAAATACAAGTAACTACAGGAGACATTTAGATCAGATTTAAGCTAACAAAATTTTTCACGCATTATGAGACCACAAATACTCATGTTTTGTCTATCTATGAACTGTTCTATGAGCATTTGCTGCTTGAGCACATGTCAAACATTCTGTTTAGAGCAAAGGTGCCCAAACTTTTTTCGAGAGGGACAAAATTAAAATCTATCCAAGGGCTGTTGGCCCAATGACATAATATAATAAAAGAAATACAAATACTTTTTAAGAAAAGTTATTTTATTTGTTTAATGATCAGGCTAGCAGTCAGTCATTTTCCTCTTTGGCCTAGAGGAAATGATGCCCATGATTTACAAACACAGTTTGTGGAAACAAAATGTGGACTTGTCAGACCACAGGACACTTTCCCACTTTTGTGTCAGTATCTCCATTTTTGTCTTGTGAGCATGTGTCCGTACACCAGTTGCAGCTCGTTTGCACCTGCCAGACACTGTAAAAAACACTCGTAAATCTTTTTATGGTTAGGTATGTACCTGTGAGCTTAGGTTAAGGTTAAGAGTGTCAGGGTTAGGCTGTAGAAATTAAACCTGCTATAGTTCTAAGAAGGGGGGTCTCTGCAGATCATGTTTTTCTGTGGGCAGAGATGGCCTAAAATTGTGATTGGCTGAGTCTTGATGTGGATGGAGATGGCCCAAGAGACATGGGTGGTCAGATTGTTGGTGGGGTTTGAAGAGGCTGGAGGCAGCGGGGAGTTGCTTGGTTGAGTTGGGCAGGAAGCAATATGGTTTTTTAAGATTAATTTTAGTCATAACTTGAGAAAGGAAAGTTCTAGCTGCACGAAATTTGAATGTCGTACATGTGAAGGGATGTGTAACAATATGGCTCAGTCAAAACATCCAAAGCAGCCTGTAAAAAGATCTAAAAATCACAATTTTTTTACAGACTGGTTAGGGATGTTTTGACCAAGCTGCAATGTTATACATTCCGCCACATGTATGACATTCAAATTTCGTGCAGCTAGTACTTTTCTTTCTCAAGTTATGACTAAAAGTAATCTTAATGTCACTCCTACCCGACTCGACCAAGCTACTCCCCGCAGCCTCTAGCCTCCTCAAACCCCACCCTCAATTATCCAACCAATCACGTCTCTTGGGCCATCTCCGCCCACATCGACCTCCGCGAATCACAAGTAGGGCTGTCTCCGCCCACAGCACAACATGTACTGCAGAGACACCCTACTTGATAGTTCAGAGAAAACCATGGACTATGGATCTGAACATTTGAACAAGCACACCTTACAGGTCCCTCCTGCTTGCTCTTTCATCTCCACAGCTCCTCCTCCATGTGGGGATACACAAGCATGAGTGACACTGATAAGATGACTCTCCTGGTTCTGATTAGCTGTTTCTGACTGGGAGCGGTGTATTTCTGCAAATGACAGTAGGACTACTGCCAGAGGAGCTTTTTCCCACAGATTATCTGTTTCATATTCTACTGTCAGGACATAGTGACAGTAACAAATACATAAAAAATACATATATTTTTTATAAAGGTTATCTCCTGAAGCTTTAATGAAAGTAAATACAAAGTTCCCATAAAGATGGTGGTACTAGACCATGCACATGCAATGCTTGTGTGTGTGTAACACAACAAAACTAGAATATTGTATATGTTGAACTACGAGTCATCAAATTGGGGGTTTTCTGCATGTGTGTGTCCTGTCTAAACTGTTGCACTGGTGTGTTTTCTCAGATAAAGGGCTATGTTTAGCCTTTTAGTTGAGAAAACAACCTCTGTGTGTGTGTATGGCCTTGTTTTTCCTACATTGTGGGGCCCATGTTTAAGAAAAATGCAGCATCGTGGGGACTGGGTGGGCCCCACAACTTTGGAGGCTGTTTGTGGGTGTGGGGGTTGGGTTCAGGACCAAGTTGTGAATTGAGTTTAGGTTAGTTTTAGGGTCAGGTCCTGTCACAAGTCAGGACCTGTGACATTAGGGTTAGGGTTGGTGGTCAGGGTTAGGATATAAAATTACCAAAAAATGAATGGAAGTCAATGGAT
>NW_013952552.1:374949-378216 GCF_001266775.1 Austrofundulus limnaeus
GTGTGTGTGTGTGTGTGTGTGTGTGTGTGTGTGTGTGTGTGTGTGTGTGTTTGTGTGTGGGAACATGTGAGTCCTGCTTACATAGAGGAAATGCAGATTTTATTCAAAAAATACTTGAGATGCTCTTACCTGTTTGTTATTTATTGAAATGGTTGAAAGTTCTTGTTGGCTAAAATAATCAGGATTTATGAGCCTTTTTGTGCAGCTAGGTGATGGGCATACCCCCTCCCCCCACCCCACCCCCAAACACACACACTCAAGCACACATGGCTACACACTAATAGAGTTTGGTCATCACTGCCTCATTCCTCCATCAAGAGCTCCTTCAGTTGATCATCCATTACAGGCACACTTTTATGTTGGGCTTTTTACGGTTCTTCCCTCTGAGCACAGCGAGCACTTTCTCTTAAGATGTGTCTGCTTCTACTTGGGCACATTTTCTTCAAGGGTGTGTGTGTGTGTGTGTGTGTGTGTTGCTCTGTGTAACAGAGTGATGCACACCCTGATGTATCCTACCTGTCTTCACTAATGTTTATGACTTTATTACCCTCACTCATCTGGGCTGTTCACTCAGCCTATCTGCCTCCTCCATCTTCAGTATTTGCAACCACTTCAAAATGTGTGTCTAGGAGGAAATAAACTTAGAGAAAATAAGGAAATTTGTGTTTGGTTGATTTTTGTTTTCTTGTAACACTGCTTTCTGATTTTAAATTATTCCTTTGGAATGCTTGTTTATTTCCTCTTAAACAATGCCGCTTTTGTCAGAAAATGCATTGAGGATTGAACAGCATAGTTGAATATTAGGGGGGTAAATCAGCAGCTTTATCACAATATGATATGTCGATGATGATAAGTTTCTTGATATCACAAAGTATGTGATCGATATGTTGCAATATCAAATGCCCACCTAACAATCATTTCTGTTAGATGGGCATAGGGTATCAATCCACATTCATTAGACATACAATGGATGGATCGTTGTTTTCATTTTGTCTCAATCGAATTGAAACTGTTGTGGCAATATTTATTTAACAAAGACAGAAATGCGTGGTCCAAGAATGAAGGTACTCCGTGAGATGATCAGCTGAGTTTTATTGCAACAACAGGAAACACAGAGAACAACCTGCCATGTCTCTGCCTCTCTCTGTCACTGTCTCTCCACTGTGTCACTCACTCGAGAGGCCTCATATATACATTAACAAACACCAATATATCATCTTAGCAAGATTTGATACAAGGTCAAGGGAAAATACAAAGCTAAACACAAGTGATATCTAAGAATAACTGTTGTTAGCAAATCTTGTTCTGACTTTTATCATTCTATCTGCTGATGAACAGCATGTCATGAAAACCTAGGTCATTAAAGGATGTCATGAATCAATAATAATTTATATCAATCCATTGTTACAACCCTATTGAACATGTGGGTTGCACTGAGAAAAAACTTGCCAAATCGTCCCATGCTGCTCACTACCTGTTGATCATTCTGGAGTAAACAGCATGCCCAATATGATCCCACAGGTGTTCATTGGGGTTGAGGTGAGACTACAGTCTCTGATAAACCTCATTCTTTGGGTTAGTCATGTCATCTTGGAGAATAGAGTTCAGTCATGGACAGGAGAACTCAAAGGTCCTGACAATCAGGCAACACCAGAGGTACCAGAAGCCCAAAACAAGAGTTAACAAAAACAAAAATGCTGATTTTTTTTTACTACTGATGCCTAAATAATACCATACATGATTGTTATAGGTATAATACTGTACAAGCACTTAATCATATGAAGCTATATTCAATTTAATTTTGATGCACAAATAAAAATAAAAAAGCTGAAGGAACACAGGCGTACACATTGACAGTCACTTTGTTATACAGTAAATCATTTAGATCGATCTCAAGCCAGTAAGAAAATGAAGAAAACGGTCAATGAAAAAGTTCCATTGGTGAGTAGGGATGTAACAATACATCGATTCGATCTATATCGATATATTGATTAAATGATTAATGATTCAATTATATCAAGGCAAAATGAAAATATTGACCTATATCCTCATCATATGCTCGATGTGAATCAATATCATATGCCCATCTAACACTGTCATTGTGTTAGATAAAATGGATAAAATTAAAAATGAGATCATCTAAGGTCGGGTCAAACCAAAAGGAGATAAAGTTAGAGAGGTCAGGCTGACATGGTTTGGACATGTCCAGACGAGGGACAGTGGGTATATTAGTTAGTGATGTTCAATATTGCCAGTTTTCTTTCCGATACTGATACTGAGTAAGATTTGCCTGGTATCGGTGATACCGATCCGATACTGATACTTTGGGATAACACATAATGTGACTGGTAAGGCTTAAAAAGTGGCGTTTTTCTAAAAATTGCTATATTAATAATACGTGACATAGTCATTTATTTATTAATTTAAAAGTCTTTCTAACCCTAACCCTATATTTGTTTAGCACAATTAAAAATTCTTATTCTAAAGAAATAAAATAATTTTTGAATAGTGAATAAAAGTGAGAAAAAACATTCTAAAAGTTGTTACTTTGTATATTTTGAAGCATTGTTTGTGGATTTGCAAGAAGGTCCCTGGCCAGGACTAATGCTGTTTGGGGGGACATGGCATAAAAAAGTTTTGGAACCCCTCATCTAAAATGTAATTACAGTCAGACGAAGCAGATTTTATGTTAAAATGACCTGCCAAACATCTAGACTGAGTGACTGACTGAGCACGTGCCACTGTGCTTATGCATTACCCAAGCGGAAGAAAAAGTTGTTCCCTCTAACCACATATGATTTAAACAAGATTTGAACAGCTCAGTTAGAGAATATATACGTAGGTATCAATCAAGTGACAGGTGACACGCCCCCTTTTCGGGGGGGCGGGCGGGGGGAGGGGGGCATCCGTCATGTCCATATATGGTCAACTTCCGGTGACTTCCGTTCTCTTTTGATTGACCGTAAGTAACCCTACCCCTCCTTCACCCTCCTTTCACCCACAACCTTTGACTTATAGTAACCCTAGATTTCATCAGATACCTTCAAGAATATTCTGGTGACCGCAACTTCCTGTTTAGGTAGATATCAGCACAAGCCATCTGTCAGGTACATCCTGTCAAAGGTTCGTGACATCCTGTCTAATTGAATCTGTCAAAGTGAATCTCTCGCTGGAGACTTTCCATCAACTATTTTTCGACCAATCAGTGGACAGAGTTCAACTTTAGACCCACCCCTCGACCAATCAGATCCCACCTCTCTCTCTCTC
>NW_013952552.1:378534-388113 GCF_001266775.1 Austrofundulus limnaeus
AGCTGCAAAAGTTCAGATTTTCTAACTTCAGCGATTTGCGCCTCAGCGCGTTGAACGCTCAGATCGTTCAAATCGTTCAAATCGCGTTACTCTAATTGCGCTTGAGGCGCCGCAGCACCTCCCGACGTTGCTTGAAGCGCGTCCACCATAGACTTTGCATGTAAACCTGCTGCTCCTGATGCTGAAATCGCGTTCGGTGTGAACGCACCATTGGAGAAGACATAGAGGTAGTTGGTTTAATAACAGAGGATGCAGAAGACAGAGTGAGGTGAAGGAGAAATGAATTGCTCTGATGACCACTGATGAGGGAACAACCAAAACAAGAAGGTCAAATGACAAGACGTCAACCTGCAGAGCTGATCTGGCAACAGCAACAAGAGACAGTCTGAGTCAGATTGATGAAGAGCACAGTTTGTCATCAGTTAGGTCCACGCCTCAGACAATTTAGGCAGGTATAAAACCAGAGATTGGGACACTAAGAGTTTCTCATTATTCTATAATACAGTATTTTCCTCAAAATTTAGTGCTTCTATATTTTCCTCTGTTTGATCTAAAAAACAATTGTGACTGACTACAATAGTCATTTTTCTTTTTTATTGTTTCTTAATGCCCGAAGACTGTAATAAATAAAAAAATAATAATAGTTTTGTGGCATGTTCATGATTCTTTTTCTTATGCAAAAAGCAAGCATTTGCAAAAACATCCTCAAAGAGTGCCAATCCCTTCATTTTACCAGGGGTTGTGTACACTGTGTCACAAGACTTGTGTTTCACAAAATATGTTTCTTTTCTTCACATTTGGACTCGCACAGCAGCTGATTCTGGATACACTATCATACAGTATGTGTTAAAAAAACCAGCTTAAGGAATGCTCTGTTGTCCTCACAAACACAGGGACGAATGGCTGAAATCCCTTCAAACCCCAACTTGAATGCAAACAACAAAAGAAGCTGGCTCGTTCTTCAAGAGTAAAAAAAAATGAGACACAGATGATTGGAGGCTGCATAATGGACTGAAAGAGATGCAAACAAATGTAGAACAAGTCAACAACCGGAGAGTGAGGGACAATGCAAAAAAAAAAAAAACAAAAGGAATAAAAGAGAAAAATGTTCAGTAAATAGGTCAGGCTTGTCTGTGATCCCATGCACAGGCACACAGCGTGCAAACCTCAAAGACAGACAGGACCGTACAATGTTCTACAGAGAGGAGTGGCAACAGGAGGGAGGAGAGAAAAGTACGACAATGAGCACTTTCTAGAAAAACAGATAATTGTAGAAATGTCTGACATGTTCAGTTTTAAATCACGCCAATGCCTTCTTCCTTTGGGTTTATCTGCTGGGTTTTACAGATGACAAAACAAGGTTTTAGACACTTTCACAAAAACAGCTCAGCAAAAAGATTTCCTTTCTTACTTTTAGACACTAAGTTTGCTGGGTAGCAAAGTTTTACTGTAAAAGGAAAAACACAGAAAAAGAATAGGAATAATTTATTTACAGAGACGCAGAATTTACCACACACAACCTCAGATCAGGGCCCGTATTTATAAAACTTCTTAGAATTACTCTTAAGAATGCTGCTAAGAGTAGACTTAAGTGTAAAATTTTAATTATTTAAATTTTTTTTTTTACTTTTCTTTCTTTTTTATTTCTGATTAAACCTGTTTTCCACATCTTATAACTGAGAATAACACTCAGGAGGGGAGGAGGACAGCTGTAATCTCTGTCTTCAGTCCGTCTCAGACCACCAGTGGCAACTCTTAACCACTTAAGAGTCCTCTGGAGCAGTCTGAACTTTTCTTGAGATTAAGAGTGATTCTTAGACTTAAGAATTTTGATAACTGGAACTCACACTTACGTAAGTCTGAGAGTAGGAGCAAATCTAAGAATTTTTCAGCATTTAAGTCTAAAAATCCACTCTAAGTTTTATAAATACGGGCCCTGGTCCAGGAAGGAAATGGTCATGATGTGACCAACAGATTTATACCAGACTATATCATCCCAGATATGATGTACAAGAACAAGAAAGTGAAAACACTTTTAAAATGTAAAACATTACGTGTTTATATTGTTGGAGCAAGGCACTTAAAGTATTTTTCGGACTATGAGTCACAATTTTTTTCCTGAGCTTTGAACCATGCGGCTTATAGTCCGGTGCGGCTTATACGTGGATTTTTTCTTCAGCCACCAGGGGGCTCTTTGGCCGGAGGTGGGAGCTCTGTAGCGGAGGTGGGGGCTCTTAGCCGGAGGTGGGAGCTCGGAGGTGTGGTTACCGCGCATAAAAGGAGAAAGACGAAACAGGCGCCATTTTATTTTAGCTAGTAGCAGACACGACACGACGGATCTTCGACAGACACGATATTTCTCTTCAAATTCAAACGCGCTCACCATGGAAAAGAATAGAAGATCTTCCTATGATGCCGCTTTTAAGCAGAAGGCTTTTGAAATTGACAACAATTTTGGGTGTACTGTTTTGTTTTTGTTTTTATTGATGGTGGTGCGGCTTATAGTCCGGTGCGGCTTATATGCTAATGTTCGCGGGTTTTTTTTTTTAATGGCGGGTGCGGCTTATGGTAGTAACATAGAGACTTGTAGATTCTCTGTTTAAAGTAAATGATTACAATTGATCACAAAGTATAAATTACAAGTGTGTATCTAAAATTCAAATAATCAGTCACAAAATATCTTTCAGTGGGGTCTCAGAAGCTGAATTAGGAACTGCTTGGTTGTATTTACTGAGCAGAAGCTGTGGATTCCTGCAATTATACCTAAATATTATCTACTCTGACCCCATAATCCTCACTCTCTCTAGGATTTTATTTGCATGAAGGATTTATTTAAAAGAACATAAACAAAAAGTGAAAGATATGCGTACCAGGGGTAGATTAAAAAGGAATAAACGCAACATACAGTATTTAAGGCAAATACGTGAGTATATCTCTCTCCACCTGTGAAAAACTGGCTAGTTATGAAATGCAGTGCATCAGGCAATGAAGGTTTTAGAAAAAGGGTAACAAAGAGGTCAAAGGAATTCTGTGCTGCAGAAACTCACAGCCGAAATGGGAGTGTTGGTTCATGAGACTAGTTTAAGCTGAGCACTTCACCAAGCTGGTCTTTATGGAAGGAAGTCCTCACTGCCTTAAGAAGCAAGCAGGAAAAAAGAAGCAAAATTACCTTGCTTGTTTAGGTAATCAAAACAGTTCAAGTATAACAGTGTCAGCATCATGCCAGCAGATTGCCCATATTTGACGAAATGATGAGTGTTGCTAAATACTGCCAGATTCTTGAGGGAAATATCTGTTGCCCAGCTGTCAGATGTGCCAAATTCACAGATGTAGCTCTTAAAACTTCAGCTACAATTACTGCATAAAAAGACTCATTAAAAAAATATTTTTTTTATTTAATGTTATAAAACATCCCACGGGGAGGAGGCCCAGAGGAAGACCCAGGACATGCTGGAGGGACTATATCTCTCGGCTGGCCTGGGAACACCTTGGGCAGGGGTCTGCAACCTTTACAATCAAAAGAGCCATTTCTGCTCCTTGGCTCACTAAGAAAAAGTGTCCAGAGCTGCAAAATAAGCTGTGATTATCAACTGGTGGTCAGTGGGCCTTTTCAAGGCCTTTTTGTGAACTATTACGGCCAGTGGAGGTGACAATATAAAACAAAATAATATAAATTGTGAATTTTATTATATATTTATATTTTACACTTCAGGACAAAAGAAAAAAAACATTCATGGACAAGAAAAATACTGTATATAGTTTATACCAAATTTTATATAAACTAGTACAACTGAAATATTCAGACATTTTATTTTCTTATTATTATGTAGTCTTAAAGGTGTTTAAAGATAACCCTGATTAGTTTGAGAGAAAGATCATGGAAAGAAGTTAGAATATTTAGGTAAACAACAGAATAGCATGAGCTAAACAACGTTTCACTTCTTTCATTAGTAGTATTCATCACATATTTGCATACAGTTCATTTCTGTTGTGAGTATAAAAAAATCTGTTATATTTTCTCACATTTTCAATAAGCCACTACAGAGGGACCAACGAGCCACATGTGGCCCCAGAGCCGCAGATTGCAGACCCCTGGCCTTGGGATTACCCCGGATGAGCTGGCCCAAGAGCTGGAGAGAGGGAAGTCTGGGTCTCTCTGCTTAGGCTGCTGCCCCCGTGACCCGACCTCGGATAAGTGGAAGAAAACGGACGGATGGACGGACGGTATAAAATGTGAACAAGTTTGAACCTAAAATGCTACAAAAAGCAGTAAAATTCTGAGTTGTTTTAAATGATTTTACACAACACTGTCTCTGAACCCTAAAGGGAATTTCTGCCATTTTTATTCATGTTTAATCAATTAACGTATTTATTTTATTTCATTCATAAATTATTTAAAAAAAACACAAAGTAAATTAATTACTGAATGAAAAGGGTGCAGAAAGAAACATTTTTATAATGCCTGCCCCTTGTTAAAAACAAAATCAAGTAAACAACTTAAACTTGAACAATCTTCATATTTAAGAAAATATTTGAAATGGTGGTCTCAGTAGTTATGATCCATCAAACATAACCTGTTGTAAACAGCCAAAAAAATTATCCCATCTTAAAGGAGGCATGTCATATTTTAAAATACTTTTTTTTCATATTCAGATCATTCTGTTGGGATATTTAATATAAGTTTCATCATCAATACTGTGATGTAATAGTTGAGAAAACATCATAGAAAATAGAGAAAACTGAACAGGTTGAAAAAAATATGATCCAAACAGTGTATGAAGTTATCTATGCACCATCAGGACAGACTAAATTCAACTTTTCTGCATTCCTAGAGGCTCCAAATACAAAACAAAATGTATTTAGCAACTAAAAAGTGAATACATCCCCTTTAATTTGAAGAAATAAACCCTTACATCTGACAGAACTAATGTAGAGTAAACTTTGCTCAGACCAAAGTGGATTGCTGCCACCTCAAAAAACTACAATTATGTTACATCACCATTTATTTTGCATTTCCTGGGTATTTTAGCCGAAATAATATGAAATTCCTGGTGCAAGGGACTGAATGAGAAGTGCTACATATAACTGTAACTGCTGCTGTGGCTTTTGGCACTGGAAAGAACTACTGAATTATATGTAAAAAGAAAAATGTGTAACGCATAAGTGCAAAGAATTATAAAGTAGCATTAGCATGAACTGCTATAAAATGTGAGCTGTTCTAAAATGGGCAGCGACCCACTTTGGTCTTTGCTACAGCTGGATTTTCTATTAGCTCCTCAGTCCGGTCAGATTCAAATACTGTTTCTCCAAACGCAAACCAACAAATGAGCTATCTACAACAGGTAAGATATTATTTGTTCATAACTTTAAACTTAGTGCATATTTTCAAAATGGCTGAATATCTCTTTAATACACACTCCACTCTGTCCTCACTGTTTACAGCAGTAGAGGTGGGTCACTTTTTATGAGCAAGTGTCTTTCTTAAACATCATTATTCCAAACTGCCATGGAGAATCATGGCCAACATCCATTTCAACTTTTTTTTGCCACAGGATTTGAAGCTTTTCATCCTGACATTTTTCTTACCTCTTTGAGTAATGCTTGTGGCAGGAGGAAGGAAACTTGGTTTTGACTAGTGATGGCTTTGAGTTAGACTCTGACCTGTAATACTGACTGTACCTCAGCCGGCTGCTGTTCAGGACTCACCAGTCATCTTTTATGGTACGCTGCTGCCTGATGAAAGGACATGGTGAGTTTGTTTACTGAACTGGAACTGCATCAAAGCAAAGAGAGAGAAGAAAGGGGAACAAGCCTGGCTGTCATTGAAGTGAGATCTGCTCCATGGCTGCTTGGCTTGAACAGATGAAAGGGGTAATACTATCTGACAACACTCAACAATGAGTAATGACTCCTACCAAACTGCCCACCAAATCTTCACACTTTCACCCCCACCTTTTTTTTTATTTCTAACCATGGCCAGTTTGCTGCACCGCCAAAATATCCCTCATTTCTTCCAGCACCATAAACTTTCTTATAGTTTGTACGTGCCTGTGTAAACAGCTTTTTAGGAATAGCAGTTAATCCATCATTGGCGTCACCCTGAAATATTTTTCCCCCTGAGCCTTGCAGAGCTGTGGTATCAGATGGAAGAGTTCCACTTCCTGTCTTTGTGGGCAGGTTCCTGGCTAAGGGGGTAAATTTCCCTATTGGCCCCTGGCGGCTTGAGCACACAACACTTGGATGACACTACCTGTTCCACCACATCCCTGAATGGCGCCACTGCGAGCCCTGAGAAAGGGTGTGTGTCTAAATGTGTGTTTCTGTGCATCATGTAACAAAGAAGCTGTAGCCTGAAATAAAAATCTTGGCATTGTTGTCAGGATCTTTTGCACATCAAGTGAAGTGCCTAAAACAAATATTATAATGGTGAAATTTGCTGTGAGTTTTGAAAGATGAGTATTTCCCACTTAAACTGACTGATTCTTGTTAAACTGAATTTCACTCATCTACGTTGTGGATGAACTCCAGTTAAAACTAGGAATCATTCTAAAACATCCACTGCAAGTCGCATGGATTTCATCAAATTTTGACGGTAAGCTTAAATTCAAGGGTGTAGAATTTCATGAGAACTCAGAAGAAGATAAACAATACAATACAAAAAATTGGCAAGGCCACAAAAATAAAGTAACTAAAAACACAAAACAGGAGAACTGGTCAGGGTGGAATCACGGTGCCAGAGAACAGATGTGAGTGGGCGCGGCAGAACTGAGCAGAAGCTGACTGAGAAAAGTACTGAGAGACGACTGGAAACACAGGTAAACACAGAAAATACAACACCTAACCCCTGTTTAGGGGTGTTCCCCATCTCTCACCCGCTGACTGTTAAAACAGATCCCAACAATTAAGAGGATACGGATAAGGCTGAGTGAGTGGTTTAACAAGCACACATTAAAAAGAGCTTTGAAAAATGGTCAGGTCATAAACAAAGTTGGTAAAAAGCTGCTGTCTAATTAACCTGACATTTAGATGGCCTCAAGGAGTGTTTAAATAATCAAATGTAAGCCTGGATCATTATAAGCTTAAAACTTTGGGTTCAAAGTAAAGTAGGAATTATTATGTTGAACAGGACACGTTATAAGCTCTCCTGCTTGACATTTATTCACAAAACTTTCAAATCTCTCCATTTTCAAGAAGTGCACTTTTATCGCCGTTCTCACTTGTCAAATGAGCATTTCTCTTTGATGGTTTTGAGAAATGCCCAGAGGTTTCTTTTTAAATCCCCCAATTCAGTTGTTTTCTCATCCACAAGCATGAAATAACGACAGGGAATTGTGTCCCAAGTCAACAAGCATTTAGCTAAAGTTCATGACAGTTTCAAAAACCTCTGTATGACCACAGATTTACACTGCACATGACTCAGGTCCACTCCACCAAACAGGTCACCGTCATTTGTTTCCACTCTGATTTACACTGAGTGTGGCTCCACTCTGGACAAAGCTAAGAGGGGCTCTGAGAAGCATAAGCAGGAAATGCACAGTTGTATCAGTGATAAATGTTGAAATCAGACTAAATTAATTCATTCTGTGGAAGAGGAACTCAAAACATTTGAAGCTGAATCACTGTTGTCTATTTTTTGCATTCGTATTTTAGAATATAATCCATGTTTTAATTAGATTATGCTTGCATGCTGCCCTCTACTTTCCAAACAAAATGATACATTTTTAACAGCATGACTGTATACGCATATAGCTAGGATTTTAACAAAATGTAGTTTGTCTTCTGTGACTTATTTTGATAATACGGATGTTGTGCTTGTTCCTTTTCCTGTTGGTGCACAGTGATCTTTGTAGACTGGCTCCACACTTGCTCCACTGTCCAGCAAAAATAGGATCAAATCTAATTTTAGCAGATCATAATGGACACACCACTGCCCTGTGGTGCCACAGATACAGTGTAAATGCTCTTATTAATTATATTGGGTGCATTTTTACTGTGGAGGTCGGAGCAGAGTGCTGCAGAGCGAATGCGGTGTAAATTGAGCTTAAGCCTTGACTGTGGTAGGTCTCTGTGACTTCTCAGAAACATTGACAACACTTTTTAGAGTACTCGAAATCCAACTCTGAACAAGTGGTACAATCCTACCCAGAATGGACCATTCAAACTTTCCTCTCTTCCATCAAAAAAAATTTTTTTTGAAGTTGCTGGGGAAGGGATGGGTTTTGATAAGTTTATACTTCTACCACAGCCTGGTAAAAACCAGCCCCTTGTCCTTCACCTAACTTCATACGAGGGTCTGGACTCACAGCTATAGACAAGCGATTCTTACTGGAGGCGTGGCCTCTACTGAAGTTTAAAATGATTGGATCGGTTGGCAGCCACATATGTCACTGTGAAGGAGGTTAGGCTAAGAAGCTAACCGGAAATCGCGTGCGCTGTAAAAAAAAAAAAAACCCTACTGAAAGGAGAAAAGTACCGAGCCAAATGAGACGGCTGTAAATGAGAGCTGCAGACTTTGCCAGACAAATTTAATTTAATTTGGAAGCCTTATCAACACGGACTGGCTTCATTCACTTCCTCCACTGCCGTATGCTAACCTAACTAGCAGACACTGCGCAGAAAATCGACGTCGTTCAAAACCCTGCCTTCTGTTTGCTGATTGGACCAGGTAAAATAAACTACAAGCAAACACTGCGCAGAAGATCGACGTTCAGTCCTCTGATTGGCCAGACAAAATGCTCCCAAAGAAATCCTTGTCTATGGGAGAAATCCCAGACGGAGCAGAGAAGCGAAACTAGAATTGAGCGGAACTGCGTAGGACGGCAAGGGCCAGGCTACTTCTACCCACTCCTTTGAACATTATTTTTTTATTGTATTGTTTTAATGTTATTTGCTGAAATTTTGTTTGTAATGTAGTGCGTTAACTTAAAATGAAAAATACAAAAATACAAAACCTTGGGGTGACAGAAAAGAGTAAAATATAAACAAACGCAGCTTCTAGGACTGAACATTTAAACCAAGGGTGCCAAAACTTATTCCCTGAGAGGGCCAAAATGAAAATCTATCTACTCAAGGGCTGCGGGCCAAATGCAGTATAATAATAGAGGAAATGCATACTTCTCAAGTAAAGTCTTTTCACTTTTTATGATTTAGCCAAGAGCCAGTGCAGTGGCCCACATTTTGTTTGTTCATATTTTTAATCCGTACACTTGTTCAGGCAGCAAAGGCTCATGGGACATTTCATATGTTGATAAAATATGAGTATGTGTAGTCTTATAAAGTTTTCAAATCTACATGTGTGCTTGAATCTAATGTAAATACTAATGTAAATTTGGTTTCTTGTATTTTATATTTAATCTTAATAAAATTCAGTGGCAAAGTCAGCTATCTGTGCTACAGTCCCTTTTTTAGTCATTGGGCCATTGGGTGTAATTACTGTACATGGAAATAAGAGGTGTCAAGTAACTAAGTACAAATACTTTGTTACTTTACTTAAGTAGTAATTTTGGTTATTTATACTTTAGTGGAGTAATTATTTTTCAGCCTACTTTTTACTTCTACTTCTTACATTTTAATTCAATT
>NW_013952552.1:390186-394661 GCF_001266775.1 Austrofundulus limnaeus
GTGTGTGTGTGTTGTGGGGGGATGCTATAAACCCTGAGGCACAGCCTAAGATTTTATCTTTAATGGCTTTTTTACAGTGTTCATTACTTTTACTTTTATACTTTAAGTAGTTTTAAAACCAGTACTTTCATACTTTTACTTGAGTAAAAAGCTCAAGTTGATACTTCTACTTCCAAAAAAGTATTTTTGAAGCCTAACATCAATACTTCTACTTAAGTAATGAATATGAATACTTTTGACACCTCTGATGGAAATACAAAGTTTGTACAGAGGATGACAGGCAATTAAAAACTGCTGGCGGGCCAAATCAAATGGCCCGCGGGCCCCACTTTGGGCACCTCTGATTTAAATTAATTCCATAAATATTAGTTCCCTCTTCTTGGCTGCATATGGTTCCAGAAATAAGTCTGGTTATATAAAATACTTTTAGACATTTTATGAAATCGTTTCATAATTTAGTCTCATTATTTTTTAATACACTTTGCAGAATGGCTGTTCTGTTGGTGTTGGAAGACCTAGCTACTGAGTTCAAAAATAAAAAAATAAATAATTAGAGACCATTGTAATTTACTGGCAAATGATGGTAGTTGGCTCATTAGTCGTGTTAGGCTTTCAAAGTCTGTTGAAGAACTGAGCCAATATACCATGTTCCATCTGGAATGTGTATCTCCCTCCTGAACATCTCCTAGATAGGCTGTGTACAGACTGTGTTCATCTGCTGCATATAAAACAACTCTTGACAGTATTCCTAAAGCCCTCATACTGTCTTTAGTTGTTTTTATTCTTTATATCATTTCCTTTTTTTAACCTAGATTAAATGTTCATTTCATTTTAATCTTGAATAATACAATATTGACATAAAAACAGAAAACTTGTTTTATAAAGTTTGCGCACGTCTCTTTTACCATTCTCCTCAGATTGAACTATTGCACTGTTGTTGTTTTACTGGAATTTATGATCCCTTGTTGTCTGGTATTGTGTCTCACTGATTGTGTTACATCAGCTCAATCAAAATCTGACGTCTGATAACAAAAGTGGGTAAGAGACAGGAAGCAGCTTCAATTGTGTGTGTAAACCAGACAAGCTGGTAGTAAACAATAGGGGATTTTTTTGAATGTGAGTAATGAAAGTGGATAAAGTCCATATTAGCCCCATGTTGCATTAAAAAGCAGATGGGAAAGCCCAGAAACATAAGACTTTAGACAAACCTGTGAAAAATATGACTTTTGTTACATTTAAAACAGTGTGATGTCCATTCATGCTGCATATTCTTTGTTCTGATTTACTTTTGTGCCAGCAGATGAAATAAACAGAAAACACAAATCAGAGGTTTAGGTGTTTTCTGTATCTGTAACTGACTCCGTGCATGTTTCAACACACTGTACAAACTTAGTTTTTAATGCACCAAATAGCTTCTTGCATGGTCGTAGAAATACCATAAAAGAAAACATAAACACCTATGTATACTTGTGTTTCTGGTTCCCTGTGTCATTTTATGTCTCCTTAATTGCCATGTCCTCTGTTTTACCAGTTTGGTTGACAAAACTTTAAAAGGAACAAGCTCCACATTCAAGATGAGCAGAGATAAGGGGACAGTTGGGAGTTGGCCTGAAGTAAACTTACTGGAGCACACTCAGTGGAGAAAATAGGTTTCTGTTGCCTGGTGTTATGGAGATACAATCCTATACCCCCAACACAACAAAACCAGCTCAGGGCTTCCTGAAATGTTTGAAAGATTTATCATCACCTGCTATTTATTCTTTTGTTGATGATAACATTAAAAAAAATAAAAACTTAAGGAACAACATGAACACAGGGTCTGTTTATTGCAATGTAAAGTTATAGAGACGTAAAGTACAAGATGACATTGATTTTATTTTCTTTAACTTACTTGGACTTTGTGATCTGCAAAACTGTGCTGTGAAAAATACACTGCTTAGCCAAAAAAAGTGTCCACCTGCATTTAACAAAGCTCTATGATGTGGGGTTGCTGAAGGTGTTCAGGTCTAGGTTCAGCAACAGTCTGTGCTCAAAGAACGAGGTCAGCTGACTACCTGAATATACTGAATGACCAGGTTATTCCATCAATTAATTGTTTCTTCCCTGATGGCAGGGCCATATTCCAAGATGACAATGCCAGGATTCATGGGGCTCTTATTGTGAAAGAGTGGTTCAGGGAGCATGAGACATCATTTCCACACATAGATTGGCTCCACAGAGTCCACTGAGAAACTTTGGGATGTGCTGGAGAAGGTCAGACTCTACGATCATCAATGCAAGATCTTGGTGAAAAATTAATGCAACACTGGATGGAAATAAATCTTGACATTGCAGAAGCTCATTAAAACAATGCCACAGTGAATGTGTGCTGTAATCAAAGCTAAAGGTGATCCAATGAAATATTAGTGTGTGACCTTTTTTGGGGGTTGGGGGTGGGGGTTAGGCGGTGTATATATATTAATGCAAATATGGAGTGCGTGTCTCAGAGGATATGCAGGAACACAACATTGTTGCCCAGCATCTCTACTCTCTATGCAAGCTGAGAAGCGTCACAGCCCCATCACCATCATGTACACCTTTTACAGGGGTGTCATAAAGAGCCTCCTATCCAGCTGCATCATGGTGTGGTACAAAGCTTGCACTGTGCCAAAAGTCCCTCCAGCTGCATCGTGACAGCAGCTGAGAAGATTGTCGGCACCTCCTTCCCTTCACTCTACATGACCTACACAACACTTGAAATTGGCCTCTGTCTCTTTAAGAACCTCCTTCCGCTTCTGTCCCACCTATTTCAGCACGTCATCACAGCTGCTTCTCTCTATAGGGCTCTGCTGTTTATAACTTGGAAAGGTGTGTGTGTGTGTGGGGGGGGGGGGTGCTCTGTGATATGGAAGTTGGAGTAGTTTACTTGGCATCTGAAAATACATCTCCTCAAAGGAATTTTGAATCTGAAGTCAGCTTCACTGAGGAGCTCAGCAGACAGTTTCAGTTTCGTTTGCTTTGTTACTGCTGAGAGCCTGCAGGAGTCATGGTTGGGGGGTGGGGAGGTGTGCTCCGTGATGAGGAAGCTCATCTAGGAGACACAGCCCAGAGGAGGAGCTGGTCCCAAAAGGCGGTTCTAGTCTGAGTCAGATGTTTTTGTTCCCCTGCCTGCTGCCTCAGGACACTACAGAATTTCTCAAACATGTGTGAATGCAAGACTTTGGGCATGTTTTTGATGAGAGGGTAACATAATAACATGTTATAAAACTCAAAGTTGATTTTACATGATATAGCCCCTTTAACTGACAGCAAATTTTGGAGTGTTAAATCAACACTTAAAGAGTTAAATTTAACACTGTGTCCGAGTCTATTTGGTTCTTATCTGAACTGGTGTCAATTTAACTCTTTCCACAGTGCTAAATTTTCAGAGTACAATTTAACTCTAAACAGAGTTAAAAATTAACACTGACTGAGTGACAGACTGGTTAACAGTCAGTCTTTTCTTTGTTAAAAATGGAAATCATTTGAACTCAGTGTTCTGATTGTTTTTCTTTTCAAGATTTTATTTGACCTTCAGTTTTCAGCATTATGCTATGTTTTTTATTAATGTATTATCAATCCTTTGCCTAATTCAAACAGAAATAAAACCTTTTTTGTTTCATGTCCTTGTTTACGTTTTGTTGTGAAGTTGTAGAATGCTCTAATCTTTGTTTTATTATTTTTTTATTTTTTTTTCTTCAGGACTTCTGGTGTGATGCTGATGCATTTCTTCTTCTCACTCCACCCACAGTGGTGGAAGTGAACTTTTGTTTCAGTGCATCTTTGGTGAGAAAGCCATCTGTGAAGAGGCTGTCCCACACCTTGGTGGGTGTTTCTTCTAATGAGAAATTTTTCCTGTGGCTTCATTTGTGTGAAAACAGCACAAAGTGTGCTTGTGTCGCAATTACTTTTTATGTTGTTCTTTGGATGCCTAAACGGATGATGTGAGCGCTAAATGAAGTGTTGTGAAGCGTATTTGAAAGCAATCTTTTTATAATGATACACAAAGTTGAAGTTGTTGTTATATTATGATATAAGTACAAATTTGATGGTTAAAGCTTTTTCCTCAAGATTGTCTTTTGAGGAATTATATTCATTTTGCTGATTCACTTACTGCAGGTTTAGGTGGTGCATTTACAATTTGTGAGCTGAAAAATAAAAACTAAATGATTAAATTGTCAAACACAACATTAATTCTGATGTCAGAATCTTTAAAATAGACATATTCTGTCAATACGTACAATATTTTACATATGAAAACGAGAACTTGTGAAACAAGAAACAAAAACAAAAAAAAGTAAAAAAAAATGAGCATTTTAATGTAGGTTCAAGTGAATAGCTGAGGTTAAACAAATAAAATGTAACATTTTCCAACCTAATTACCAGTGTAAGAGATACAAGTGAAGTTAATATATTTTAAGTTGGTTAATATAAAAGAAATTTACAGTGGTTATTTG
>NW_013952552.1:395681-402152 GCF_001266775.1 Austrofundulus limnaeus
ACCTGTCCAGGGTGTACCCCGCCCCTCGCACTGTGACTGCTGGATATGGGCACCAGTGACCCATGCAACCCTGAAAAGGAAGAAGCGTGTACAGATGATGGATGGATGGATTTTAAATAATAAAAACTGTACACACACACACACATCTGGAGTGATTCATCCACCACAACCCACATGTTACACCAGCATGATCCTGCTACATACAAACTTTATCACAAAAAGATAATATTTCATGTTTTAAATGTCAAATATGTTTGTAAATGTTAAAGTTTGTTATTTATCAATTATAAGGTAATATAATATAAATGGGTTTGATTTTTTTTTTTCAGGATAGCCCACAAGGTGAATGAAATAAACTAAATGAGTATAAATGAGAAGTAAAATGACAAAAATACCAGCACAGCTCTGTGTGGCTTGTTCCATCCCCCTCAATTAAATTCTGATGCTCTTTTCTCTTGTTGAAACCATTGACAAGCACAATGGGGATGTGATCAATAAATCTCAATTCTGCCAGTGAGCTCGGCTTTACAGCAAAAATCTATAATACTGTTTTAAAATATTATTACAAATCCATCGTTCTTGTTTTCGCTGGTCCTGCTCATGGAGGAGGCAAGGTTGTTGAAGCAATGAGAGTAAATCAATGCCTTCTGCAAACAAAGGACGTCCTGCCGAGGCGCCGCTATAGGTCAGGCCAAAAACAGAAGAGAACTGTTGTATTATGATTAGTAGGAATCGATAGTTCTTCAGTTTACTCAGCTGAGAGGTTTATTCTGAGTGGATGGAGGAATGTTTCCATCTGTCTCCCTTAAAGTAATGAAGTCGTCTTCTCTTGGTCCATGTGTCCTGACCCTGTCATCTCCTGACGGTGACTCATCCGCCTGTCACTCTGGTCACAAAGCCACACACAGACACAGGCGTTTCTCCTGCACACACTCGAGCTTCCTCTAAACACTCTGCTTCTACATCCCCTCCTCTACCTCTGTCCTTCCTCTGTTTACAGCCCCATCATAACAAATCACTGATATTTGACATAACACCATTAACAGAGACACACACACTGTTGTAATAGTGCAGATGAATTAAGGGTCCAGGAGGGTGATACTAAATGTAAAAGTCCAAACACGCGCAAGAGTTAATAGCGAGCACATGTTGCTTTCAAATCAGAAAGATAAAATGATATGGACTTCATATCAATTTAACTGAGTTGAAACAAAGTGTTGAGTAAAAATCTACACTCATAAATGACTTGGTGGGAAAAAAACCCACCAAATAACTTGTTATAAATCATTTTGATTCAGCAAAATTGCTCAGAAGGCCACAGTTGGGGCTGTAGGCTGCAGGGAAAGCCACAATGTGAGGCGGTGAATAACAATGCCTGCTGCAAAGAGGAGCAGGGAAAGGAGGATGAGGAGAGGTGATAAACTTACTATATTTCTATTTCTAGTGGCAGAGTAGGTTGGGAGGTGGTTATTCAATTTCATTTACAGCTTTATTTATTTAATTTTTTCATGTACTTTGGGGCTTTGGGACATAAAAATAGTTTGAAGCTGAGTTTTGAAAAAGGTCTGAGATTTCTCTATGTGTCTGTATATCTTCAAAATGGGTGAACATCGGTGTAATTTACTGACGATCTGTACAAGTTAACATGTATGCAGTTGCTCAAAGCACACAGCACAGGGTCTGGGCGGGGGCCCTGCAATAGTGAATGTAATTGTACTGCACTTTGCCTCTTTTGTATATAAATTAACTCAAACTTTGCATATGGTATGAAAATAAAAACTCTATTTAAATCTACCTATTATGTTGGTTGGCCTGTTCGCTCAGTTTAGCTGCACAGGTTGCACAATTGAAACCAAACCTTGTAAAGTGTATCTTTGATAAACCAAAACCAGTGGCAACCAGAAATCCAGAAATGATTCAGATTTAATAATGCTGTAAACTGTAGTATCACTGACAGCTAAAACTCTGGCATGAAAAGCAACAGGTGGTATGCATCCATCCTTCAAGAAATGCTTGGCCTTTAATTTAGTCTAAGAAAATAGAGTTTTTAAAAAGAGAAGTTCAACTCTAAAAGAAAAATGAAGTACCCTTGGTGATCATTTTTAAAAGTAAAGTTTGAAATGGAAACAAACTAGAGAATTGTCTTTTGTGAGCATTAGAAGCATCAGCAGAGGATAAAGAGTCTAAAGGTGTTGTGGTAAATTGAAATGTAAAACAGGGTGTATATATTTACAGGAGGGCTTGTGATTCATACATATTTAGACTCACAAGTCAGTCAAGAAGTGCCCATGATCCTACTATAGGCACAAACCCCAGAAACAATCAACTGAATAGAGGTTTCATGACCAGTAGTTCTGTTTGCCCAATTAAGAAGCCAAAAAACAAGCAGACCTTTTAATCCTTCAGTCAAAATGAAATGTCCTTATTTGCCAAAAGTCATGACTATATGTATATACAGCGGGTAAAATAAGTATTGAACACGTCAACATTTTTCTCAGTAAATATATTACTAGAGGTGCTGATGACATGACATTTTCACCAGATGTTGGTAACAACCCAAGTGATCCATACATACAAAGAAATCAAACCATAAATGTCCAGAAATGAAGTTATTTGTAATAATGTGGAATGGCACAGGGAAAAAGTATTGAACACACTTACTGAAATTTATCTAATACTTTGTACAAAAGCCTTTGTTGTCAATGACAGCTTCAAGACTCCTCCTGTATGGAGAAACTAGTGGCATGCATTGCTCAGGTGTGATTTTGGCCCATTCTTCCACACAAACAGTCTTCAAATCTTGTTTCGTGGACCTCTTCTATGAACTCTGATCTTTAGTTCTTTCCATAGATTTTCTGTTGGATTCAGGTCAGGTGATTGGCTGGGCCATTCCAGCAGCTTTAMTTTCTTTCTCTGAAACCAACTGAGAGTTTCCTTGGCTTTGTGTTTGGGCTCATTGTCTTGCTGAAATGTCCAGCCACYTTTCATCTTCATCATCCTGGTAGATGGAAGCAGATTTTTATCAAGAATGTCTCTGTACATTCTTCCACTCATCCTTCCTTCAATTATTTGAAGTTTGCCAGTACCATATGCTTAAAAACAGCCCCACACCATGATGTMCCCACCTCCAAACTTCACTGTTGGTATGGTGTTTTTGGGCTGATMTGCAGTGCCATTTGACCTCCAAACATGATGTGTATTCTGGCATCCAAACAGTTCAATGTTGGTCTCATCTGACCAGACTATATTCTCCCAGTATTTCACAGGCTTGTCTAAATGTTGTGCAGCAAACTTTAAAGGAGCTTCAACATGCTGTTTCTTCAGCAGTGGAGTCTTGTGTGGTGAGCGTGCATACAGGCCATGGTGGTTGAGTGCATTACTTATTGTTTTCTTTGAAACAAACGTACCTGCTAATTCCAGGTCTTTCTGAAGCTCTCCACAAGTGGTCCTTGGCTCTTGGACAACTCTTCTGATCATTCTTTTCACTCCTCTGTCAGAAATCTTGCACGGAGCACCTGGTCGTGGTCGGTTTATGGTGAAATYATGTTCTTTCCACTTCTGAATTATGGCCCCAACAGTGCTCACTGGAACCTTCAGAAGTTTAGACATTCTTCTGTAACCGATGCCATCATTATGCTTTGCAACAATAAGGTTGTGAAGGTCTTGAGAGAGCTCTTTACTTTTACCCATCATCAGATGGTTCTTGTGTGATACCTGGCCATCATTTGGGACAGAACCAGCTGATATTAACTTGCACTGACAAGGGGCAGGCTTGCTTTCTAATTACTGAGAGAGTTCAGCTGGTGTCTTGGCTTTCCATGCCTTTTTACACCTCCCTTTCTTCATGTGTTCAATACTTTTTCCCTGTGCCATTCCACATTATTACAAATCATTTATGGTTTGATTTCTTTGTATGTATGGATCACTTGGGTTGTTACCAACATCTGGTGAAAATTTCATGTCATTAGCACCTCTAGTAATATATTTACTGAGAAAAATGGTGACATGTTCAATACTTATTTTACCCACTGTATATGTGTTTATGATATTTTAATGAAGCTCTGTGTAGTTAATGTTTCTATTGGACAAAATGTTTTGTGGATACAAACCACATAGCTATTCTTTTCTTAAAGAACAAGAAAAAATAACACAATTAAAAATAAATTGCTAAACTAATATTTTGGCATTATTTTGAAGACATGTACATGCCCCTGAAGAAATTCATTGGTTATTTACTTACTGATTCTATAAGCACAACACCATTTAATAGTTTTCCTAATTCAGTAAAAGAACAGGTTTTCTTACACCCCTCCCAAAGAAATGGAACAGCATTTCAAATTCCAAACACACACATGCAACCACTTAACCACTTGCTTTTCTTGGTGCTGAACAATAATCATAGTCATCATTAAAGGAGAATAAAAAAAGAAAAAGGAAAATAACTGTTTTGGATTCTTTCAAAAATTGAATATTGTTTTATGTAAGAAACATAACTGTTTTTTCCTCAGTAGTAAATATATTTCACAATATTCTTGTAAAAGGGGGCTGAACTTCCCCCTTTTTTAAAACTCAATCCATCACATTCATTCAAGCAAAATACAAAATATAAATACGTCCAAGTTAGGTTAAAATTGGTTGAGATTTATTGTTGTAAAGATGTGACCAATTTAGTTTCAATTAAGGTGAAGAATCCACTTCCTGGTTTAACGGCAAGAATATGGTCCTGTCACTATTTACCAGTGACATTAGCTGTGACCAATTGTTTATAAATTTTTGGATAAACAAGTTAACTTTGTAAATTAAAATAAAATTTAAAAATAGAGTGCAAGTGGTTACTTGCCCATTCTGGTCAGACTTTGATGTGTACAAAGCAACAGAGACTCTGGAAACCCTGAGAATCAGAGGACAGCTGTCTCAGTCCCTGACTCTCAGGGGAGCAAAATGAATAAGTTGCCAGTTTGGATGAAGAACTTTCACACCATTTTACTCACCTTTTTTTTATATGTGCGCACACACTTCCACAGAGCGAGCTGTCTGACAGAACATAAACACGTATTAGCTGTATCATCTCTCACTGACACTTAATGCTACAGCGTCTGGTGTTAACACGCTACAAGCCACGTTAATGCACTGTGACCACTACGGTTTTAAGTGTCCTCACTTAATGCACATATGGTCTCATTCATGCAGACACATGCAGAAGTGTTTGATGTTGATTGCTTAAAAAGCCCTGAAATAAGTGTCTCAGCCTGAGGGCTTAGGCTTTCCTGAAGGCCCTGTCACAATATAATGTTTTAGACCAGTGGTTCCCAAACTTTTTATCTTATGACCCAAAAATATCCATGGCAAAAAATTGTGACCCCAAATATTACTGGTCTGAGTACACAAACTTTGTTAATAACCCTAAAAACATAGGCTTTTTGACAACCTAAACAGCTTGTACACAAAAACAAAAACTTATTTATACTTTTTGTGTGTTTTTGTAACAGTTATAGGGAAAATATTACATTAGCAATTATTTTACTACCCTTTAAATTGATTTCTAGAGATTATCCAGGTGCTTCATGACCCATCCCAAGCCCAACTTTGGGAACCAAAGTGCACTGGTTCCCACACTTTTCAGCTTTTGACCCACAAAATAACAGTAGCAGAGACCTGTGCCCCCAAATATTTTTGGATGATAAACATTTGAATCAGGTCAACTAAACATGGGCATAGTAACAATATTTTTATACTACATTCATCCATTTTAAATACACTAACCTCACTCCTTTGTACAAACTAAGGCAAAAATGTAATTGATTCAGAAAATCTTTTCAGGACCCCACCTTGATGTTTCGGGACCCCACTTTGGGTCCCAACCCCAACTTTGAGAAACACTGTTTTAGACAACTTCTGTCGACAAATGCAAATAAATAGCATTTAGGCTGGTGTAAGTCAACTACATTAGGTGCACAATTTTAAATAAGTTACTAGTATGCTGATATAATATGTGCTGTTATTAATTTTGTGCATGCACAAAACTTTCAGTGAATGTCGACATGCTCCATAAATTTGTGTTGGAACCAGCTGGGCAATGGTGTGGCGTGTGCTTGACTTCAGGGGCGCCTGCAGGATTTTATTGGAGGGTACGCACAAACCCATCTACCAGACCCACACAAATACAGGTCACATGGGCGCGACGCACGCAGCACACAAAAACGTCAAATTGGCAAGGCCCAGGTCCTGACCGTCTTGCCACAGGAGCGCAATGCGCATCTGTTCTACAGGCCCAAAGCGTGTGCACACATTTGTCCCGCCTTTGACTCGTTACATTACGAAAAGTCAAAGAAAGAAAATTTAAAAAAAATCGACAAGCTATTTAGTGGCTGCAGTTTGCAACATTACATCCTTATTTCTGCCAGCGTCCTTTGAGAGAGAGAGAGAGAGAGAGAGAGAGAGAGAGAGAGAGAGAGAGAGAGAGAGAGAGAG
>NW_013952552.1:402177-404190 GCF_001266775.1 Austrofundulus limnaeus
GAGAGAGAGAGAGAGAGAGAGAGAGAGAGAGAGAGAGAGCAGCATCAGACAATCACAACACGCTGCAGCAACTGTGTTAAAACAATTATTAAATAAAATTAAGGCAAGAATAGGGATCTGATTTGTGCAGACTGCAGTGAAAACCATGTCAAAATGCAGCAAAACAGAGACTGAGAAAAAGGTGAGGTCAGTGAAAGGTGATAATCAGAGTTATTTTTCCTGTTTTTTAATTTAAGGGGAACTAGACGTGGAGCGACAAGCCCCTCAGCTCAGAACACATTTTGCTCAAACTCAAAAAAAGATGACAGTCTGACTGAAACCAGGTGGTTACAGTTACCTGTGGCTGAGCTGGGCTCCTGTGGGAGAGGTGTAGCTGCGTAGGTGAAGGCAGAGAGAAACTAGCTTTGTCCGCAGGAAAATAGATTTCCTGGCTCAGGTGCTGTCAGTTACATCCAGAGGATGAGGCAAAGTGATGGTACTTTATTTCGTAACCGTTTCCACAAGATTTAACCATTTAAAAGTTCGCTCACTCATGTTTAGCTTCACAGCACAGTCACGTTAAGGAAAAAGTGCCAGGGCAGCCGCCAAATAAACAAAATAAACCAACCAATTAGACCTACTTTAGTTACAGAGTACATATGCGCCCACCCCCACAGACGCACACAGATGAATGTACAGGAAATTTTGACAAAAGTCAATTTCTTATTTTATTTTGCCCACCATTTTTGTAATAATAGTGAAAAATCATTACAAAGTCTAATGCTTATAAAAACATTTTTTTAACTCAAAGGAAAATCTCAAGGTACGCACAGTGCATACAGCTGCAGGCACCGCTGCTTGATTTATTTTCAACCTATGAGCACAATGACTTCTGCTGAGCTTAATGATGAAATTTATGCTGTATTTAACACAGCACACTTGTGATACACCCAAGTGGAGCAGCAGACAGCTATGTAAGTCCCCAGGGAGCAGTTGGGGATGACACATGGGCAGGGTGGGAAATCAAACCTGTGACTTTCTGGTCCCGCCAGCTTCCCTACCCCTTCTCAACAGGGTTATATTGACTGGATGAAATTACTGTGGGGTCATAACCCCCGCATCGCAAATTATGCCCACGGCATTTCATGGTAGAGCACTTTGTGACGACCACGTGAGATCAGATATAAAAATGGTAGTTCTCTGCACTTTTCACCCCTTGTCATTAATTATGCATTGATCAAATCGATGACGAAGGAATCTTCATCTCTGTGGAGAGAGTTGTGGACCTCATGTGCAGCTGGTGGATCTGGCAAGATGAGTTGCTCAGCATTTGTAACTTATAAACACCAAAACACTGGTAAATATGCCAGCTGTAAGTTATATTTAGTAAGTTCTAAGGCTGTCAGATATACGTTGAATGTATAAATAAACTGTAATGACCCTCAGCATGCAAAGAGCGTGAGCCAGAGCTCAGCTTTTTATTAATGTGACAGCACAAAACCAGAGAACCAGTCTTTTTCAAGTTCACACAGCTGTTTACAACCCCAATGAAGTTGGGATGTTGTGTAAAACATAAATAAAAACAGAATATGATGTTTTGCAAATCCTTTTCAATTTATATTCAATTGAATTCACTATTGTAGAAACCAGCATTGTTCAAGTATGAAAGTGTGAATAATAGAAACCGACTTGGATATCTTTAAAAATCTTTATTCTCATCTGATTCCTTTCAGCTTCACCAGTACACAGCACAGCAGTCAGGCCTCAGCGTAAGGCCTTGAGCTCGTATTAGGAAACCAAACCAAAAACAGCCCAGCTTGTTCCAGGCTGAATATAAGCAGAGACTCTCTGCTCAACTCAAAACTTCTAAAAACTCATATAATGATGAACTGATCTTATAATGTATGTCTCTTTATGGTTACACTAGTTGTTACCTTTAACGTCGGATGTTAAGGTACCCAACTTTTGCTTATGTTACAGCCAGAACGCATCAATAAGACACACACACACACACACACACACACACACACACAC
>NW_013952552.1:404474-410228 GCF_001266775.1 Austrofundulus limnaeus
ACTCACTCACTCACTCACTCACTCACTCACTCACTCACTCACTCACTCACTCACTCACTCTCTCACTCTCTCTCTCTCTCTCTCTCTCTCTCTCTCTCTCTCTCTCTCTCTCTCTCTCTCACTGACTGTTTTTAAATCTTAAGGCTGCAATAATCAGAAACAAAACACTGGATAACATTCAATCATTTACAAAGGTTTGAGAGTTCAACAGAGCAACAGAGCTAAGAAACCAGACCAAGAAGCCAGGTAAAATAAGGTACGTGATTTTATTTACAGGTGGAGATTTCTGGACGTCTTCCTGAAAATGGAGTGAAGTGCAGAGATGAGTATACATTCTCAAACTGTATTCTTCCAAAAATGAAAAGATACTATGTCTTATCCTTACAGGTTCTTCAGAGGTGAGCAGCATGGACTGGAGGAGGGTATCCAAACAGGTAAGAGTTCTTCAGGCAGAGTGGCCAAGGTAGGTAGATGAACTTGAGACTTAGTCCTGATGATTGGTCCCTTGATTGTGTTCTTGGTAGGGAGAATTCACTGGGCAGCGAGCTGGCAGACTGGAAGGTTCTGTTGACCAGAATGTTCACCTTGAGCAACAGGTAAATTCAGAGATTCTTAACATGAGACTTAAAGGCGGCTTGTAGACTACCAGAGAGGTAAGATGCATCAGCGTAGACCAGTCAGTGGAGGTGCCTTATAAAGCCCAGCAGCTCATCAGCTCCGTTGATCTATATTACTGGATTGGACATCACGTGACTTATCATGCACCACACAGGTGCCATTGGTATGCATTGAGTTTTGACTCGGGAACATCCATGAATGGTGGTAAAAAGGGGATGCAGCAGACAGTCATGCAAGGGATATCAAAAAGGGATGCAATATTTTGCCAGAAATTGTCAACACTACAACAACAAGATCACAAGATCAAGGTTATCACATTTCACAGCTCATTAGAATATTTTTATTTTAAAAAATGTCGGAGTTGCGGAAAGTAGGTCAGTTATGCTAGCTTGATTTTGACAACCTTACGTCGAGTAAACCAACGAAAAGACAAATTTGCTGTTCCAACAAATTATTATATTTTTTATTAATATTGTTATGTTATGATAACATTGTGAGAGGTAAATATAATGAGCAACAGTAAAATTACCTTTACTACTACTAGGCTGAACTGTGTAGATATTACTGGTACTGATGTTCTGTCCAGTCAGTATATGGTATATCTTGTAAATTACATGAGTAAAAATCTCTGTAACTTATTTTTCCTCCACCGTACATTTCATAAGCTAAGCGGTGGACGTATCTTATGACCAGCTGGAGGAATTTTTCTTTAGGCACTTCAGCACGAATGAAGAACCAAGAAACAAATGCAAAATTAGAATTATGTATACAGTATATATATATATATATATATATATATATATATATGTATGTATAAATATATATATATATATATATATATATATATATATATATATATATATATATATATATATATATATATATATGACACACATGACTCTTAGTTTTATGTGACGGAAAGGGGCTTCCACTGTGAATACGTTAGCAAAAACCTATAATGAAAAGTTCCCAGACTGCTTGTAGATTTATCTCTTAAGCAAATACATATTTTTACATATCACAACATCCGCAATTTTCTCAGCTTTAATTTAAGCCATATTTTATAGAAATCGGATAAGAAATGAGGATACTGTGAATATTTTTGTGACAGATTGACGCGCATCCCACATTGAAACGCTACCGTTTTGTTGACATGACTTAATGCATAGCAATGGCTCCTATGACGGCGCATCGCTAGCTATAGCGGCTATAGGCGATGTCCAATACAGTAATATACTGTAGATCAACGATCAGCTCACCCCTCACAGGTGCGTACGATCAGGCAGAAAACCAATCAGGAAACAGAAACGAGCAAACTCTTCAGAAGCAGAACTGAACAAAACCGAACAGACCCGAACTGAGTAGAGCCGTGCTAATGGAGAAGGGGCTGTGTAGACATGTGGGCCAGAACTGGGCCAGATTAATTTTGCTATGTTGGAAGTGTATGTTTACCATGGTGTACGTTGGCATTTAGTCATATTAGATTATGACAGAACCAAAGTAGTATTGGGCTCTAGAGAAGAAAGTTAATGTATGTTGGACTTTCAGGCAGCAGCTGCAATAACTCCATTTAAAAATGTTCAGACATTTTCTAGTTTAACTGTGCAGATGTGTGGATTTGATAGAAAGGTATTTGGCATTTTTGTCCACTTGCTGCACTCCCTACATGCTCTTTCTTTATCACATTTATCCATGACTCAGATGGTTAAGTACTTTGTTGAGCACATGACAGGATCATAGCTTTATAGACTTGTATCTATTCAGCCGGGATCAAAAGGCTGATTAGTGTGAAGGAGCAGTGGTAAGGTGTGGGTTTGTGTGAGTATGCTCTTACGGTCAAGCACCTCAGTCTTGTTGAGTCATAATGCAGTTTGTAATTTATAGACCTTGATAGCTGCCGTTTCAATTTTCTTCTGCATTAAAAAAACTATTACCTATTCTTTTCTTTTTCTGGCTTTGTGTTTGTACCTGATACATAGCGCTTGCCCAGCATCTCTCTGCTCCCTTCTCCCACTCTCTTCATCGTTGGTGACCTTGTTGAATGTCTTCTCGTATCCAGTCTATTCTCTAACCTCACAGCTTTTTACTGTATTGATCGGCCTTCTCTTTCAATTTCTTTCTCCCTTTGTCCCACCACTGAAACAGATGCTTGGGCTGACAGTTTTGCATTGCAGCATTTACAGTTAAGATTTCTTGTCCTATTTCATTCTTTAACTTCATTTTATATCATTCCAACATCCCACCTATTCTGCTTACTCCTCCCTTTGTGATAACCAAGCCTTACTGGTGGCAATTGGCTGATTTGATGAGAAGACAGCTGACAAAGACTGCTTTGATTATCATTTACAACCTCAAATCTAAAAGAAGTTAGGACATTGTGTAAATAAAAACAGAATGCAATGATTTGCAAATCTAATAAACCCATATTTTATTCACTACTGAGCATAGTGAACACATCAAATGTTAACCTTTAGCAACAACACACATCTGTTTGGCTCTAAACACTGTTTGGCCACTTAGTTGATTTATTGTCTACTGCAATGAAAGCTAGACACAAATGGAGAGAGGTTATCAGAAGTTATGTTGCTGCTATCAGAAAAGTTGTAATAATTCCATATCAATTAGTATTGATGGTGTTATGTGCTGTCTGGAGACATAGAAAAAGAAATGCAATTCTCTTCACCTGATACAATTGTTGGACAGCAGGGACAGCAGATCGAGGTAAATGTTCACTACGTCAGAACTTATTCGGCAAATGTGTTTCCATCTCCCCTTTTGGGCATTAACTTTTTTTTTTTTTGAAAATCCAAAAACCACCTCAATCGAGCGTGAAAACGTTTTTGCAAAATTGATTAAGTTTTTGTAAATTTTCCCATTTCCATCCACCTTTCCTAATGTGATACTTCAAAATGCACATAAAAAAGGTTGACGGAAACAAGGCTCACGTGAAATTTTTATCTAAAACTTTGTCTTGCAAGGCAACAAGCAATACCCATTGCTTCTAGTGAATCTTCTTTCACTGAGCTACTTTTTACTTCCATATATTACCAATAAAGGAGATGATTGGTTTTGAGTATTTGGAGTTGTAGAAATCCTCAGTTTACAAAATAAGCATGATATTTTTCAGCATTTTAAACGTTCTTTTGTTCAGTTTTGTTTAGTGCTCAAAAACAGTGACTGAAACCATAAGCTAGTGTGCAGATACTATGTAACAAGTCTGATGCATAAATCACTTGACAAAGTTGCCCTTTTGAAAAAGGTAATTGTTTGAAGGAGGCTGGCTTCTTGGTTTTCTGAGTTACACACTTTTAAACAAGCATAATTAAAGCTAGAAAACTGGTGTTCCACTAACTTGAAAGAAATTGTGTCGTGATGCTCCAATATACGCTGAACAGGTTCTATAGCATCAGATTACTGAAGGGCAAAGTCATCACAATTCTCTACTCTGTTTACTTTACTCTCCATATTTAAGGCCCTGTCACTCTATAATGTTTAACAACTTATGCTGACTTGTTATGACCAAATTACTCATGTAGGTTATTTATTTAATCTAATCAATTAGGATTACAGTATGTACAAAAAAGGGTTCCATTAGATTTAAAAATTCCATCTTTAACACTGACATCTTTTGTGGACGTAATTTTCGTAAGTTGGCATAATTTGTCTAAAATGTTACAGCCTGACATTGCTTTTATGTTTGCAATTATTGCTGCTATGAACTTTGTGCTTTTCATTTCTCTTCCCATAGAAACTTTACCTGGCCCAGAACTCCTGTATTTATCTTTGTCGGCCCAAACAGCTGGTTGAAGCAGGTGGCTGCCCATCCTGGTCCTGGTTCTGTTAGTGGTCAGGAACAAGTGTAGGTTTGATGCTATTGTTTAGTTTTATTGAATATATATTTTTTAATAAAGCCTTTTTAAATTTACTGACATTGAATCTGCTGCATTATAATTAGACTGAAATGACTGTAAGTGATGAGATTTAAATCTGGACAAATATTGAACTGCATTGCGTTGTACATTATTCAATACTTCATTCTTTGAAAAGTACCTAAAACAATGTGTTGTGAACCGGCACTGTATAAATATACTGTAATGAATATAATTCTTTTTTATGTTAATTCTTACACTCGAGCTGTTCAGTGTCTCCAGCAGGAAATAAATTCTGCCTTAACAAATTTTAATTGGTTGTATAAAGGCAATATGCATTTGTGATCCCTATACATAATCTGTACAATATTATCAACCAACTCATGGAACTTCAATAATTTCAATTGATAAACTAATAAATTTGACGGGTTACTGTAATGTTTGCTAGTGATAATTCTTACAGCTCTTTTCTGTAAAACAAGAAAAGGATTTGTAAATGTTTTGCATGCTTTCCCCCAGACTTCAATATAATAGATTAAGTGTGGAACAATTATTGCATTATACAACAGATACAGAGCTTTATCATTGAGTAACTCATTGTGTAAGAGCAGTTGTCTTAGTAAAAACAAAATTGTAGGAGTTGCCATGTCCCGGATGACTACCTACACCAATATTTTATGAAAAGGGATTACATTTACAGGTGTATTTTTATTTAACGTAGTTAAATAAAATTAGTTTCAGTTACCACCATTAACAACAAAATAAACAAATTTTAACCATGCTAAAACCCTTACACTGTAGTGTTTTTACAATTACATATGGTGTCAGTGTGTCTGACTACTTAGTCTTACAGAAATTTGATGATTACTAGTCAGATTTGTCCATCAAATTACAAACAACGTGTTAGGGTGAGTGAGGCTATGCTTACATGATTTGTTTACTTTGATCAGCCCCTGTTGATATAAAGTTGGAGGCATTCATTAAAACTTTGCCCTTGGCAGCATAAAATGTTGCAGGTGTAGTTGGTGCAGTCATCTCTGATGAAGAGATAAAAAAGGAGGAGGGGAAGGAAGTCTTGATCTCAGCATACATAAGTAATAGATGGCTATAGAGGGCCATCAGCCGTGACCACAATCAATGAACTTTAAGTGTCTTCATTTTAGACTCATGCCATCTATCTATCTATCTATCTATCTATCTATCTATCTATCTATCTATCTATCTATCTATCTATCTATCTATCTATCTATCTATCTATCTATCTATC
>NW_013952552.1:410322-417404 GCF_001266775.1 Austrofundulus limnaeus
CCATCCATCCATCCATCCATCCATCCATCCATCCATCCATCCATCCATCCATCCATCCATCCATCCAACCATCCATCGCCATATTCCTCATACATCTTCCCTTCTCTTCCCTCCTCCTGTGCCTCACAGCAAATCCCCCATCAGCTCCATGTCGAGCTGGTATTGATTGCGTCCTCACAGCTTCATTAGGATTCTCTCACTCACCTTGTTGAATGCAGGCCTGGGGCAGTTATCCAGCAGCACTCTTGAGAAAAGACACACTTGGGTTACATGTCAGCTCTTCCCACATTTCACTTTTAGCAGACTTACTTGCCTTATCTTCTCATTCCAGACTGCTGAAACTGTGCTTTCAGGGTGTTCCAGTGTCACCCTCTTCTTCGTGCTGGGGTTTGCTGTCATAATGATGTGTCACTGGCAAACTGAAGGTGATGATTCAATTCAAAAGTGTGTCACTGGGGTCATTTGCATTCAGCATACAACAAAGTTATAGTTCAGAGAGATATTCATCTAACTATTATTTCTTTAGAACTTCGTTATGTTTTTGATCTCAATCTCTCCAGCCAGAAGAACACTACGGTTTTTAGCAGAAATCTTTCCTAAGTATTATTAGCAGAATTTAAATTTTAAAATGTGTAAGAACGCATTTCTCCACCATTTGTAAGCGTTTATCTTACACTTCTTATAACAAGGTTATAAGAGTAATTTAATTAGCAAGGATCTCTTTTATTTTTGGAAAAACATTTTTTGAGTGCAAGAATGAATGGACACAAAAAGTAACTCTCAGTCAGTGAATGTTGATTTGAACCATAATATGCAATCATTTATTTTACAAATCATACAAAATCACCAGAGTACACTTGATTGTGAACAATTAATTTCCTATAAAAAGTTTTGGGACCAACAATAAACAAGCTTTTAACTTCTTAACTGTTAACCACACTTAAATAGAAACACAACCGTCTAGCTTTGGTGTTAAATTCTAGACATTTGAGGCTGTTTATCTTAGGGTTGGCGAAGAAGAGTTTAAGAGAAGGGAGGAAGAAATATGTTAGCTTTCTTATACTTTATCTTAAATAATGTGGGTTTAACCAGAAGGGCGAAGCGTTCTGTGCTCAGCTTTGGTCAGACCTCGACGTCACACACACAGCCAGCTTTTAACTTGAGATGATGTTCTGTCACCTGCCAGGTAGATGGGGGTGCTGCTGAGAGAATCCGCTTAGGACAGTCCACCAGAGTGACCTAGGCATGTAGGTCTACTCGCTTTACCACGTCCGCCGTAGCAGAAGGCAAGGCCTTGACTGGAACCCAGGTTTTAAATAAAACTTCCGTCTGGAGAGTTTCTGAAGGTGGATAAACCAGGCATTGGTTTTCCACACTGTGAAGTTTCCCCGTTGGCGTGAAGGGGCCAAACCTGACATAGTTTTCAGCTTTTGATTCCCCGGAGAGAATCTAGCTGTCACAGTGACTGACGGCGGTTAGTCACCACTTTTTTTCTCTACTGGACGGGCGGAAACTGTTAGTTTCTAAAAACTTAGAGAATCTAAAATCCGCCCTCCGGAAGTTTAGATTAGAAAAGAAATTATCAAGGAAAGTGTTAGCTTCAGAACTCACTGTGCCCTCCTGAAACTAAAACAAAGATTATTGCTGCTGCTGTGTGGTTCAGAACAAKACATTTCATGACCCGTTTAAATTATCTGATGAGTACTTATTCAAAACATAACTGAAAGAAAAATGAATTGCTTCAAGTTCAAAACATTTGCAAATATGATTCAGACAAGGAAAACATTGATATTTCATCAACTTAAACCATAAAGTGTTATGATTGGCTTTTTGGTGTTCATGTTTGATGATTGGCTGCCTCATTGTTTCCTGCACCACTGAGGAAGATTCTCCAAATGAGCCACTGGGGCTTTATAAGTCATCCTGACTGACAGATCTTCGCTGGTACATCTTACCATTCTGGTAGAATCCAAGCCACACTCAGTTTCTAAGTTTAGAAGATTGTACTTACCTTCAGGTCCTGTTTCCTAAGGTGGATTGACCTCACTGACGGTACCTCTCCTTGTGCCTGCAAAGAAAAGAGACTTCCAATCAGGTTTGACAATCATTACCTCCTGCCAAAGCCAAACGTCTCCAACACCTCTTCATATTTATGCCACGCTGCCTAAAAGGAACTCACCTGTGTTTTTGGATTCCTCCTCCATTCTGTGCTGCTCACCTCCAGAAGACATGTAAGACAAGAAACGCTTTAATTAACATTCAAACCATCTCTGAAAAGAAAGACTGAACCTTTCAAAAATACTCACCTCATCTCCTCATTCCCTTACAGCTGATGACCCACTACCCTGCACCTGTAAATAAAAAGCACTTACCTTTTTATTCCTGTCTCCTGGTCTGGTTCTTAGTTCCGCTGACTGTTGAACAATTTTGTAAATCATATCATAAAGATTATTTTAGTTAAATAAGATTTTTTTCCCACAGAAAAACCATACATAGCTGAAATCATACTGAGGGAGAAAAGAGATCTGTCCTCTCTTCTCCTGTAACTTTGATAAACATTCTCTGATTATCAAAATGCGTAATACTTTCAGTTAAGAGAACAGTAAATCAAATAAGAGAAGATTCTTCTGTTTTTATCTGATTTAGAAGGAAAGAGAATGTCTCTTTAAATGGTTAAGTGACCTGGGGTGGCCTAAATACAGTTCTGTGGAACAGAGTTTTTGTCCATTAGAAGGCCCATCAGAGGAATGACAGTCCAAGACAGTTTCCTTGATAACTCGAGGTGACCCCTACAAATGTTAAACAAAGATGACGTCTAAAGTATTTACATGACAACTTATCAGTTTCAGAAAAACCACTGAAAATAATGTAAATACTGTCACTGTAAAAAGTATTCACCTCTTTGGATGTTTTGCCCTTTTATTTTTAAGATAAATCAGTCATGGTCAAGTTAAATTGACCTCTTTGACAAAAATGCTTCAAACAATCTGGAGTCTAGCTGTCCTTATTGACAGCACTCTCTCGTTTCACTCTCACACCAATAATATCCTGGTTCATAGTCCAACACATTCTCACTCCCGAGTCGTCACATATTGACGTTTTTCAAAGGTCCCTTTGCGTCCAATTTTGACGCATCAGGTACCCCCCTCGCGTCAGTCCTTGCCGCCCGCGGCTTTTCCGGGTTGCGCCACCAGGGGTCTTTGGGTCGGGGGTCTGAGGTTAACATTAGGGATCAGGATAAATGGTTAAGTTTAGGGACTGGGGTCAGGGATAGGATGTCTACAGTGAACATTAGGTAATTTTAGGCTTTGCAACACGTAGTTGCCATGAATTTCCTACATTTTCTAAAAATGGTTAATTTTACGTATCAGGGTTAATGGTTAATTTTAGGTACTAGGGTCTGGGACAGGATGTCTAAAGTGAATAAACGTAATTTCACGCTTTGGGACGGTAGTATTTGTGCATTTTCTACACTTTCAGAAATTACGACAACAGATTCCGCCCCATCCCGTCAAAATATGACGCAAGGGGGGTACCTGATGCGTCAAAATTGGACGCAAAGGGACCTTTGAAAAACGTCAATATGTGACGACTCGGGAGTGAGAATGGGTTGCATAGTCTGGTCATTTCCCAAATTGATTACTGTGACTCTCTCCCCTTTGATCCGCCTCACAAAGCCCTCTCAAAGCTTCTATACAGTAGTTCAAAAGTCAGCTGCTCGCATCACCACCAAACCCCACTGATTTCACCACATCACCTAGTTTTACAACAACATCATTGGCTTCCGATCATGCTCACAATCCTGCTGTACGCATTCAAGGCCATCCACAACCTCACTCCTCTTCACCTGTCTGATCAACTGCACATCACCACCCATTCACGCTCCCTCTGTTCCTCTTCTATTTACTTCACTGCACTTTGTCTGCCTCAGCAACATGGAAAATACCAGTAACCTTTTTTTTACTCTGCTCCCCAACTCCGGAATGCTCTTCCTTCAGACAACCCTCTACAGACCCTCAAATCACAACTCAATCAACTCTTTTCAAGTTAGTCTTCTCACTCCTTCAAACTCGTTCTAAATTTAGGTGTCACAAATATCTCTATCCCCTTGAAATTGTAATAACATTCTCTCTTAACAAAATTCACACGGATGTTTAAAGGCAATATGTTTTTGTAAGCTCTGTACATAACCTGTAAAATACTACAATCAACCAACTCAGAATTTCACTCATTTCAATTGATAAAATAAAATATTTTATAGGTGACTAATGTTTGCTAGTGATAATTCTTACAGCTCTTTTCTGTAAAACAAGAAAAGGATTTGTAAATGTTTTACATGCTTTCCCCCAGACTTCAATACGATAGATTAAATGTGGAACATATTGCATTATACAACAGATACAGAGCTTTATTATTGAATAACTCATTGTGTAACAGTAGATGTCTTAGTAAAAAAAATTGTAGGAATTGAAATGTCCTGGATGACTATCTACACCAATATTTTACAAAAATCAGTATCAGAATCAGCTTTATTGTCATTCACACACAACATCAAAGATGCAATGCAGAATGAAATTGCAGTAAAGAACAAAAATGGATTACATATACAGGTATATATTTGTGTAATGTAGTTAAATAAATTTTTAAAAGACAACTAGCAAATTCTTTTTTACCCAAATATTCGTACATTTTTCATCTTTACAGAAACTGTGTAAAAGCTCACGTTTTATAAAACAAACTATATTCACTAAGATGTCTGATTACTTCTAGAGCTCTTAACAGCTAGGAGGACAACAGCATTAGCCTTGTCTTAACACTAAACCCATACATGAATCTTTGTAGCAGCTCATTTCCCCTGCGTGTGTGTTGGCCCTGAGCTTTTCCACCCGTTTAGCTAACGTTTCCATGAGGCAATTTGTCATGACTTTACCTAAATATGTCAGTGTGTGGCAAACAGACATAGAGCAGAGGCAGGGGAGGGGGAGTCAGTCATGTGGGAGTCAGTCAGACTGAAAGTAGGGGATCACCGTGACACAAGGTTACACACTGATAACACCTATGCTGACACACACTACAGTATCCAAAATGGGCACATAAACACATTAAGATAAATTGTCTATACAGATAATGGTATCTTAACAATGACCTGGCATATTCTCACTAATGCACATTACTCAATTTTAGCAGCTGGCTTATAACATAGTGCAGGTCTTCTGTTTGAGGTATGTTTGATGGGCCCAACTGTGTGTTTTCACAGGGAACTGCTGTCTCCCTTCATGAGCAAACTATAAAATGATAGATTGTGGTGCTGAGACATTTAGATGAATGAATAATTGTGACCCATGCACACAGTGATTTAAACATACATGTGTACTATGACTGGAGTTAAGATTTATTTCAGTTTGATCTTTTTAATTGAAAAGTTAAATTCTTAATAGAGTACTGAGTATCATATACAGTCATGTACATTACTCAATGATCAGTTATGCAGGAATGACAGTTCACATAGCAAAATTATATCAAGTATGTTTTGTTTATTCCTTAACATTGTAGTAAAATGCAAACTGCAAATTTTTGGTTTTCCTTGTTTTTCTTTTCATATAAAGTTCTTGCGATGATGAAAACAAAAACCTGTTCTACATCTTTGCAAACAAAAATGCTAAAGGTGCGTTTCCACGAGCCGTGGTCGTTTTCTGGGGTAATTCTGTACTTTTTCCATCTCTGCTGACTGGGGTAATTACAAGACATTTTTAACACTTAGAGCCAGGACTCAGATGCCTTCTGGCCAACTCAGTGGGATGTTTTAATAGACTGAGGCAGTATAGGGGCTTGAAGCCAACATGTACCCGAGCCATAATGGTAATCATGCGGTGATATAGTGTTGGTATATAGTCCATGCAACCACCTAATCACAGGATTAAGATGCTAAACAACAATCAAAAGAGTCATTATAGTGATGAAGATCAATAACAAAACACAGACTTATTAGTTAGTGAAAATAATTGGTTAACCACAAAGATGATCACTAAACTGAGTGTATTCATCATACTTTGAAAATAAATCAGTAACATTTATTGTGTAGTGTTCCATGTCATCACAGCTGAAGTCTCCATGTCTGTTTTGCATTGCTCACTTCATTTCACTAGGTACAAGTGTATGTGGGATGTGACCTGCTTGATTTGTGATTTATGTTAGAGGCAGATATTTGGTTATTTCACAAAACGTTGCTTAGCAGAGGGATGCCTGGGATTCTCTCCTGACCTGTTACCTTCTTGGCCCAGTGACTGATAAACAGTAAAAGATGGAGTTAAAAGAAACTTATCTTTAAAATATGGCCTTGGTAGTAGAGCTGCACAATATATTATGAATTTATCAACCCTGAAATATCAATCAATCAATATGGGTACATGCCATAGACCCGGGGCTGCCTCTGCCTCTAGCTGGCAGCTCTGGGGCCAGATTTATAAAGGATTGCATGGAAACCATACTAAAAGTGAAAGTACGGTGAAAAGGTGAAAATGGCATATGCCAAAAAAAAGTATCAGATTTATCAAACCGTGTGCACGCATGTTTCTGCACATCTTTCCTTTTTAGATCACAGCTTCATCTCAGAGTTTGCGTGCGAGGTCCTGCCTCAGGTTCTACCCTCTACACGCCCACACTCAACCATAAACAGTCAATGTAAAGTACCTCATGAATGTTAAGATGTATTTAAATCAGTCAGCTGATCAGTGTCAAAAAAGTGATTGGCGCTCCGTCCTACATCTGGAGGATGACAGATGCTGACAACTGCTCATGTGAACAGAATGTCTGTAATTGACACAGCTCATTTTGCAGGTTTGTAGATGTTTAGAATAATCTAAGGATTTTTATCAAAAACTCAGCTTCCAATTAATTTACTCTCAGAGCCTGCAGGATGAAAAAAACAATAAATAAAATTAAACAAGTCAGATAAAATTAGTTAGTTCACCACTATTCTCCCCATCCTCTCCCTCCTGTCTGCTCTGTTATCTGCGGCAGACCGTCCCCCCACCCACACAAGCACATACACACACACACACACACACACACACACACACACA
>NW_013952552.1:417495-431288 GCF_001266775.1 Austrofundulus limnaeus
CACACACACACACACACACACACACACACACACACACACACACAGACACACACACATCCCCACCCCCCACGCGAACGTAGGAAATACGGACTTTAAAAAGCAAACTTTTTATAATATCCACACTGGCGAGGTGCGCACTGCGCATGTACCCAGGTGTGACATTTGGTGTCGTTCTGTTGAAATGTCTCTTGTCGGGGAGGGGTCTGTGAGTCAGGGTCGTCTGAGGAGGAAGGAGATGAATGGAGTTGCGTGAACTTTTATTTAAGATTCGTTTTTTTATTTCAAAGGTCCTGATATTTCACCAGCAGAAGCATAAATAATACTGTTAAGAAAGCTGATGATAAAGTTGAATAAAAATTTTAGTCTGGTTATGAAGTGAAATTAAGTGTCTGACAGTGATCATTACACAGTGTGGCTATAATTCCTCACTTCACCATCTGTGTCGTAGCTTTCTGTCTCCAAAATAAGCGTACACATGGGTCAGAGCTGGCTGAGGGACCGCACATTTTCACGTCAAGTTTGGATTTTAGAAATCACAACCTTTGCATGAAAAGTGGCGTATGCAAGTCTCTGGGCATGTTTTCTGTGTACGCAAGCTTTATAAATCTGACCCCCGGTCTTTATTTTCCTTCTCTAAGAAGGTAACCCCAGTAAAAATCAGGCCTTCCATGTATATCACATACAACGTAATAAATTTTACAGAGAACAATGCATGATGTTTCCCTATTGTTCTTTTTTAATTTTTTAATTTTGCATCAAAAGGACACATTTACACAACACAATTAAATCTAAAATTTAGAACATTACCGCCTTACAGGTTAGTTCATAATTATTTGTTTTAATACCATGAAGTCATCATATTTCCAGTGAAAGGTTTTTAGTTTTTGACATGCAAAGTATTGTTCAGTGTTCAGTGCCCTTCCAGATAGCCCTCCACCCTCTGGAGCTGTAGGGAATGCAAAAGAGTTGGAGGGGGACCGATTCAGTTCTCCAGCAGACACCCTGTTTATTTAGTCTGACATTCCACCAGTGCTCTCTGAATGAGGGAGCCAACCACTCTGCCTAGTCTCAGTTGGACTCACGTTCTTCCTGTCAGTCCCAATGACGTTTGTGTGTTTGAGTGTGTGCATTGGTAAAACTGGTGAATTTTTGAGCTTAGGACTGCAAGAATGTTACTTGTGCTTCTAAACGAGTCTAAATTACCACCATGAGCTCGTCATCAGTATACATTGTGGTTTTTACAGGCATGTTGGCATGTGATGAGCAGGCTGCAGGAAACCGTTACACTTGATGACAGATTGCACTTGTAGCTCTCCTTCATGAACAAGATGAGCCTGAGGAGCAGTTTGGTTGGTCTGTCCTGTCTCACCTCAGTGGGAGTTTATTTACCCTTCTCTTCTCATCAGACCACTGACTTTTACCTCTGTGTGATGGCAGCTTTGGCTCGCTGGGTCCCCAGGGGCCTCTAATGAGTCATTGGAGTTTGTGTCGATACTGGTCATATGGACATCTTCATTTAGTTCTGTTCAGGCTTTACACTAATTGATAGTGAGTGCTGACTTGCATTTCATTTAGCATGTGTTGAATTTCTTGTCACCAAGACTTAGCTGTTTTTGCACAGCAGCTCAAGTGCTGATGTGTGCACTCCAACACATCCCTGTGGTGTGGTTACTGACAATTTACGACTCATTTTCTTTTCTCAGACGTTTGGCCGTGGAGGAATATTTCCTCTACTTCTTTGGGTGAACTTTCCATTTTTTAAATTCCCTCTGGAAAACTCAGTAACATTTTTTTTAAATCCCGCACTGGGTTCAGAGCCAGAGGATTGGCTTTTTCATTATTAAATGATCTAATTGTGTCCCTCTGTCTGTACTTTTGTACCGCTTAAATGGGTGAGAAAACACTTGTATGGTTCTAGCAAGAATGCGATTCAAGTCTGCCATGTGCCATGATGTAAGTGTGTGGTGGTGCTATATTGTGAATGTGTTTTTTTTCTCCCTGACCAGTTGCTCCTGGCTTGTCTCACTCGTTACCCTGTCATAACAAGCATTCCACTGCTGTATTTCACCTTACGTGCACATAGCCGACCTATACATTGAAACATTGCTTATACATTCAAACTTTTCTTCACCTCATTAAGCAGCAGAAGAGAAGAATAGACAGAAATATGGAGCACAGAATGGATAAAGCAAGATTTGGGGCTTTGAAGGCTAGTGTTTCATGCTTTATGCTTTTGTTAAGTCATGTTCAGGCAGTGCAACCTGCTAAGTTCTTCTCTGCTTTTCAACAATAAAAACAAAAGGTCTAAAGTGCTGGGCCTGATTTGTCAGCCAGCCCCACAGAAGATCTCAGGCAAGAGTGAGAGCAGACAGAATGTGACGTGACGTACATCAGAGAAAGTGTGTTTTGTTTGTTAAAAGCTCCCACTGTTTTTCACATTCACAGCCACGTATGGATGAATGAGTGAGACACACAAATAAGGATTTTTTTTTCCACCGCGCAATCTCTGACACAAAATGTGTGCTTGTCTGAAAACCTGCTGTGATTTCACAGGGAACTCATTTCAGCCTGGTAACTCAGTCTGCTTTCAAATCTTTACATCCCTGTGACTCCATCATGCGTCACCATGGACACATGAGCATCCGTTGGATGAAAAGTTTTGGCATGTTTGTCTGGCCATGGATCGAAACTGACTGCAGGGAATATGATAGTAGTCGTCTTCTATTACGCTACACATACACAGGATGGATAGCATGTTCACAATGGCTGCAGTTCAGACAAGAAAGTGCTGCTAAGCAAATTCCTGCAAGACTTTTCATGTCTTTTACCATATTTGTAGCTCATAGTTATGGGGTGCTATATTGAGTATGGCCCCAGACATGGAAGAGAATAGATTTCACTTGTGTTTTTTTAAAGATATGCAAAGCCTGGCCTCAAGGTTGGCCATATGGCTTTTCCCCAACAGATCTGTTCCTCTGATTGAGCGACACTTAAATACACTCAAGTATTCCCCAGGTTATTTAGAGGTGTAACATTTTAAAGATTAAGTTCCTTTTTAGGTTGTGAGTTACATGTGTAAAAAATCTGGGAGTCCCAAGTTGTTAAAAAATAACAACATTCAAATTAGAAGTCAGAAACTATTTCATCAGATATTAAAAAACTGAAATACTTATTGATGGATTTGTGCCATTGAAAGTTTAGCCATTTTTAAACAAGTTAGGTCTTTCAGGTATGCGGCAGCCAAGCTTGTAGCTTTAGCTTGTGGGCTAATACTGTATTTAGACATCAAATGATAAGCATAACATTTTTCTGTCCATTCGTTTATTCATTTACCTGCTTATTAGGTCTCCTGGTAAGCTGGTGTCTATCTCCACCAGACTTTGGGTGAGATGAGGATTCAACTTGGACAAGTTGCTAGTTTATCACGACTTTATAGACCAAGGATAGGCAATTGGTGACTGGCCGACCGATGAGATCCCCCCAACAAACACACACACACACACACACACACACACACACACNCACACACACACACACACACACACACACACACACACACACACACACACACACACACACACACAAATTAAATATATATACTTTTTATATACTCAAAATCAAATCAAAAACGCTCAAAACAGCTCCAGGTCTTGGATTCTAAGAAATAACTGGACATCCTTAAGATTGTCGGAAGGGCCAGAATTCGGCACAATTATCCTGCCATGTGACGCAGCCCTTAGAGATGCTTCTTATGTAAATTTAAGAAGTATACTGAAGTTGCAAGTACATAAAAAATGGCAACTTTTTACCAGAACCACAAACAGGAGTCTGCATTTATTTTAATCATATGGCAGGATAATTATGACAAATTCTGGCCCGATTTTGCCCTTTCGATAATCTTAATGATGCTCAGATTATCATGATGGCTCCAAAGATAACCTGAGCAGATATTCCTGCCATGGGTGGTGAGTTAAGAGTGATCTAGTCAGCTTGGAAGGACGTAGAATCCGCTCCGACCTCAACATGTTTCAATCTTTGGCCTGATACTACCTCTGGCAAAAAGTATGGAATCACCAGTCTTGGATGAGCACTCATTCAGACATTTCATTCTGTAAAACTAACTCAGATCAAAAACATGATACAATAATAAGGTCATTCCAAAGTGCAACTTGTCTTTCAGGAACACTCAAAGAAATGAAGTTAAAACCCTATGGAAGTCAGTGAATGTTACATTTATTGACCAAGCACAGGGAAAAAAATATAGAATCACTCAGTTCTGAGTAAAAAAATATGGAATCACTCAAATTGGAGGTAGAAAATAAAGACACACCCAGTCAAATTCCTTTCCCTAAATGGACACTTGCCTCTGATTAGATCTGTTTGTTAATCTGCAGTTAAAAACACCTGCAGTCTTGACACCTTGGAGGGCTGCTGGACGAAGTGGAGCGGCAAGAACCATGGCTCCAACAAGAGAAATGTCTCTTGAAACAAAAGAGAGGATTGTGAAACTTCTTGAAAACGGTAACTCCACGCATGGTTGCTAAAGATGTGGGCTGTTCACAGTCAGCTGTATCCAAGATATGGACCAAATACAAACAGCATGAATGGTCGTTAAAGCCAAGCATACTGGTAGATCAAGAAATACATCAAACTGCCAAGACAAACAACTTAAGGCCATTTGTCTTGAAAAATGAAAAAAGTACAACCAAACAGATGAAGCATAAATGGGAGGAAGCTGGAGCCAATGTATTTGACTGAACCGTAAGAAATCACCTAAAGGAAATGGGATTTCAATACAGGAAAGCTAAAAGAAAACCATCATTGACACCTGAACAAAAAAAAAAGAACAAGACTGCAATGGGCTAAGGAGAGGCAATCATGGACTGTGGATGACTGGATGAAAGTTATCTTCAGTGATGAGTCAAGAATCTGCATTGGACAAGGTGATGATGCTGGAACTTTTGTTTGGTGCCGTTCCAGTGAGATTTATGAAGAGGACTGCCTGAAGAAAACAACCACATTTCCACAGTCCTTGATGATATAGGGCTGCATGTGAGGCAGTGCCTCCGAGTCTGCAAGCCGTTATAAAAGCCAAACGTGGTGCAACTAAATACTAGTGATGTATGGTCTTTTGTTTATCTGTTTTCATGATTCCATACTTTTTTCCTCAGAATTGAGTGATTCCATTTTTTTCCCTGTGCTTGGTCAATAAAAATAACATTCACTGACTTCCACAATGTTTTCGCTTCATTTCTTTGAGTGTTCCTGAAAGCCAACAAGTTTCACTTTGGATTGACCTTATTATTGTTTCATGTTTTTGATCCGAGTTAGTTTTACAGAATGAAATGTCTGAATGAGTGCTCATCCAAGACTGGTGATTCCATACTTTTTGCCAGGGGTTGTATGTGTGTGTGGTGTTCCCCCGAGAACAAATGAGCTGCAGCCTGCTGAATGTGACATGTAGCCAATCATAAGGCAAGGTAACGTAAACACGGAGGGTAAACCAAAATACAGAAGGCATAAAAAACAGTCATGACTCACCAGAAAGACCACTGGACGTCAAAAGTCATTTCAGGATTTCAAGAAGTCTAGCATGATTTCTTGTCTGACACCTGGATATTTGTGAATGATATCTGTCTGTGTGTGGTGTGTTGTCTCTTGCCATGTGGCTGTACACCACACACTGTAGGACCAAACCCGTTATATCCATGATTTATTTTATCCTCACGTGTGGGCTCTCTCAGTCTTTGAAAATCGTCCGACTGTTTTCAAATACTGTCGTGTGACGCAGCCTTAAGGCATCTTCATCTCACTAAAGTGTTTATTTTCTGTTCTCTTCAAACATTTTATAATTATATTTATTAAACAAGAGTACAACTGTTATACATGCATTTGAGCATGAAATATGTGAAATTGCTGAACTGTATGGACATACAATTGTTTTTAAAATGACATTTTTGTTACATCTGCGTAACTGTGCAGTGCTATGTGGCCCTCTGGTAGTGTCAACAAAGAACTGTAAAAAATGTAATAATAATAATAATAATAATAATAATAATAATAATAATAATAATAATAATAATAATAATAATAATAATAATAATAATTTACCTTTCAAGTTTTAGACAGGTATCATTTTGTTTAGTTCCATCTTTCAATTTAAAAGGTGAACATCAGGCAGCAAAGATTTAGAAGTTTTATCCTGTTCATAAACCTGGTTGACAAGTATCACAGACAGAAAATGCCTTTTTGTAGCTTTTGTTTGAGATATTTTCCTTTATTCTTCACACTAAATGCTTGTTGATCTGTGAGACTGCTGAGCTGTCTGGCATGTCCCGCTCTTTTAGGCTAACTCCACAGATTACAAGTGATGTTATTTTTGGGCCAGAGTTAAACCTCCAGATTTCAGCTCTTGTGAAATTAATAGTAGATTTGGATGTTTGTTTAGGATCATTGTGCAGCTGTAAAAGACACCCTCTCTTCATCTTCTCCTTTTTTACAGCTTGCTCCCAGAGTTTAACTGAAGCCATTCTTACCTCAACCAGTGAAATGGTTTTTGTAAAATGAACCCAAAGCAAAGTGCGACACAAACCTGGTGTTTTACAGTGAAAGAACTGTTTATCATGATCTATGCATTTATTTTTCTTTGGACATACATTTCTTCAAAACAACAATACAATTCTAAACTGTACGGCTTGCAGGGATTCTTTAAAAAACTTTAAACTGCATTATTTTGTGCAGTTCAAATGTGGCAGTTGTTATAGGATATTAGAACACCCCGTCTTTGATTCTGTAAAATATTATAAGGCCTTTACAGTCAAACATATGTTATATTTTTCTTGCATTTTTTTTTAAATACATGTCTTTCGGAAAGTTTTCTTTGCCCTTCAAAAACTCACTGAGTTTTGGACATCAACATTATTGATTCTCAGTACACAGCTGATCGTTCTTTCAAAAGGATGCTGTAAACAGATTTTAGAAAACATTAGCTGAAAATTCCAAGGTTTTAGGTAACAAAACTTCACGTTGGGTAATAGTTAAGCATACTATTATATTGTCTGTCTAAATAATAAATTAATCCTGTCTTATAAAACACCTATTACAACAGGGTGAAAGCACTTTTCTCTCTCAGTCTAGAAATATCCATGTTAGGTTAAATGGAGATCTAAATTGGCTTTAGGTGTGTCATGTCTGGTACTGACCATCTTAAGCTTTTGGTTGTTGTTTCTTTTCCAGGCCCCATAAGCTTCCTGCTCTATATCTGTGCAAAGGAAGAAATAAGTACAAACTTTTTCGGCTTAATATGCAGCAGCATAGATACAATTGGGATAAGAGTCAGATTATTTTGAAACGTACAAACTTAGAAAGACGCACTTGATCGTATTTTGGCCTCTGTAATTTAATAAGGGGCAAGAGTCTTTCTGCAACTCACTGAGTGACTGCAACACGTCAGAGCAGCTTTTATTTCCATGCCACTTTTAAGAACGCACGTATTAATGTTTTCTCAAAGCATGTGTGAGCATGGCAAAAAGTTCTGTCAGTGACTTTTGAATTGCCAGATCAAAAATCAGCCCAGTATGTGTTGACACAGATTGGGCTGTTTGCCCAATTAGTGGTACTGTCTTCTGAAAGGGCCTATTGTGTGAGAGGTGTGGTACACTCTAGACCAACCTATTCTCGCTTCCAAGTCATCACACATTGATGCTTGGTCAGGTTCCCTCTGTGTCCGGTTTTGACCCATTGGGCACCCCACTCGCGTCAGTTGTTGATGGGGTGGAATCCGTTGTCATAATTTCAGAAAGTAAATGCACAAAATCGAACTGTCCCGAACCTTCAAATTACCTTTATTTACTCTAGACATCCTTTCCCTGACCCTGGTACTTAAAATTAACCATCAACCAGATCACTAAAATTAACTATTTTTAGAAAATGTAGGAAATTCACGTCAACTTCGTGTCCCAAACCCTAAAATTACCTAATATTCACCCTAGACATCCTATCCTTGACCCCACTGCCTAAAATTAACCATGAACCCTGATCCCTAATATTAACCACGGACCCCAACTCAAAAACCCCTATATTTTGCGACCCAATGCGTCAAAACCGGACGCCGAGGGAACACGGAAATACCTGGTGCATCAATAACTGATGCAAAGGGCTTACCCGATGTGTCAAAATAAGACACAGTGGGAACCCAACCAAGCATCAATATGTGACGAGTTGGGAGTGAGAAGACAGGTGCATTATAAGGAAACTGGAATAACTAAGGATTCTTTTTAAAGGGATCCACGATTAGTTGTAACATTAAACTTTATTTGATAAGCATTTATTTTAACTGTAAAATAAAGACTGTAAAAATACTGTAGGCTGTTTAGTTTTGTAAATTTTTTAAAATATATTTTAACATGGACGGAGCCATTTTGTTTACACACAAAGCATTCTGGGTGAATGATGACATGGATAGGTCCTCGGTGCGACATTTTATTAATATATTGCTTGAGCAGAAACACTGGGAAAGTGTACGAGGGATTACTGGTCACTGCGTCATGTTTAATGGTCCAAGGAATGATTATTCAACTTATTGTTAAGTATGGTATCTGTAATTATCTGTCAAGGGCAACAGCTGTGCAGAGTGTCAGTTAAACCGTCTTCATCCACAACCTGCCCACTTCAGCTCACCCTGCAAGGTTACAATGTAGAAAAAAACAGCGGGTAAAACTCAGAACCCAAACAAGGTGCGGGTCGTAATGAGCAAGAAAAGTAATTTGTCTTTGTGTGACCAAAGGCTGGACTGTTGACCTGTCCAGTGTGACAGTGTAGACACCTGCTCCATGTGAACCTGCTCAGAATCAAGCAGGTAAAAACAAGATGGAAGGAAAAGCTTAATTATTACATAACTTTAATAGTAACAATAGTGACATGTTATACCACATTTCAAAGCCTATCTGAGTTGTCACAATAATTTAGTGTTTCATGTTTAGACAAAAGATTAAAAAATAGATTTGGATTTGTTCTTTATACTATCATGCCTGTACAAAATATCATATCAGGATGTTGGTCTGAATCAAAGAGAACCACATTGACATAGCTGAGATTATAAAATGGTACCCACAGTTTGTGATAAAGCTTGGCTAAATTTGAACACATATTTCTTGGGTTGGAAGCATCACTAATAAGAACTCGTATTTTAGTCAGATGTTTGGTTGTGGGCTTTTTACTGTCTGACAGGAGCTGTTGTAGCCCAGGGCACTGCTAGCTCGACACACCCAGTGTGAAACAACATATTCCCCTATCTAACCTATCACAGTTTGATTGGTCAGTCAACTGCAACCAGAGTCTAACTTTTCCACCTGCAGTGACAAGCAGTTCTTCCTCCATCACTGTAAGTCAGAGCATCAGTGATGAACAAACAGTTAAATGAACCCGTGAATCATTAGCAGTGGTGTTCATGTTCATATGCTTCAGTGGTGGCAGATGCACATTAATGTACAAACATGACTCTACAACAGGGGTGCCCAAACATTTTCCCTGAGATGGCCACGATTAAAAAACATTTTCCCTGAAAGGGCCTAAATTAAAATCAGTCTGAGGGTGGTGGGCCAAATGCAATAATATAATACATGAAATGCAAATACTTCAAGTAAAGTTGTATTTTTTATGATTAAGCTAGCAGTCAGTGCGGTTGCCCACTTTTTTTTTTTTTTTTTTTTCAGCCCATGGACATGGAGAAAATTCAACGTTTGCTCAGGCAGCAGGCTCATGGGACTTTTCATAATTTAAAATTTGAGTATATGTGGTCTTATAAGGTGTGCAAATCTAGATATGGACTTAAATCTAATATAAATGTCTCTTGAAGTTACTTGTATTTTAAGTTTAATCTTAACATAATTCAAAGATAAAGTGAGCACCATGAGTTAAGACTACCTGACTACAGCTTCTTGTACCTATAGTTGGACCAATGGTTGAAAAGACTAAGTGTAAATACTGTATAGTATTTCTACATAAGACAGGAGATTACAATCTAGTAACCAGGACAACTGCTAGTGGGCCAAATCAAATGGCTTGGCGGGCCAAATTTGGCCCGCAGGCCCCACTTTGAACACCTCTGCTCTACAGGAAACTTGTGACATATGAAGAATATAATGGGAACATGCAGTATGTAAAAAGCACTGCTCTGAACAGAAAAGGGACAGTTTAAGCATAATTTTAACCTCTAATAAGCAGCAGAAGTTCTATCTCCAGTCTTCAAGCCAGTCTCAAATCCCCCACATCACCCCACCCAACCTGCCTCAAAAAATAAATAAATAAATAAAGAGGAAGAGCACAAAAACAGACCCTCTCAAATCAAACTCTCGTGCTGTTCACTCCCCAGGCAAACTCTGCTTTGTTCCAATCATAACTAGAGGAAAGAGTTCTTGGGAGAGGTGATGGATGGCTTTTCAGCACAGTGTTTTTACAAGGCATGCTAGAGCTGCTGGTGACCATCGACCACAGACAAAAAAAGATACACAAACCCAATAAGAGAAGTGGATTTAAGACCATATGAAAGCACATATTAATCACACCACTTTCAGTACCTTTTAACTAATGGAAGATTTAGATCTAAGCATAAGGTGCAACGTTGCAGAGATGTGTGGAGTGGTTGGATCTGATACCGTTGGAACAAACTTCATGCAGCGTGTTTGATTCTGGTCCAGCTCAGGGTAATCCATCTTTTTGTTTTGGCTGAATGACTGGTCAGCAGGAGTCTTAATGTCTTGGCCAGATGTACAAATAACATCCTGCCTTCATGACCTATCAGATACCTTTACCCTTGTTTTACTCTCTTCACTTGCTGTTGGTGATGCTTTGTTGGAGGACCACTGCAATAAAACACTGAACTGAAAATTATTTGTACCATGACTACAGAAACCATTGTAGAATTTTAAAATGCAGCAACTTATTTTAAAAATATAACTGTATATTAAATCAAGTGGTATTTGACAGAGCAAAGAGAACCCATTACACTGTATGGTGCCCCACTGTTTATATAAAATATTACAAGATTTATTAGCACTCAGAGTATGTGTTTGGGATAGTTCTTAGCTTCCACCACATTAAACCTTTGTTCAATATTTGTACATTTGACTAAATTAAAAACAGTTTTGTTTTGGCTGTGGTTGGTTGAATGGGATTACCATCTCGAATTGGGTTAACAACAAAAGTTCAGAGTCAATTATAGTTTTTGACCCAGTGATCAATTAAAAAACATGAAGTAATTTTAATAATAACAATAATAATCATAGTAGTAATAACAATAATAATATTAAGTGCTTCCAACCAAAGTGCTGAACAATTACTAAGAGATAAAATCAAAATAAAAGAATTTACATATAAGAACATATAAAAAAAACAAGAAAAGAAAAAAAAACAAAATTTAAAAGTTAAGGCGATTACAACAGTGTGAACAAGTGGGTCTTTAGCTTAGCTTTAAAAGCCTCAACAGAACATACCTGTATAATGTCTTGAGGGAGATTGCTCCACAATGATGGGTCATGAAAAGGAAAAAGCACACTTTCTGACTTTGATTTTTTTCTGGATTTAGGAATTTTTAAAAGACCAGTGCCCTGAGATGGGATAACACAAGTCCATGAGATATTTTGCTAACACATCAAACAAATGAACACAAACTCATGCTTGCACACACATTCTGTCCCTTTGCCTTTGGTCATGTATGGTAGCAAATAAATAATAGAGTGCAGAAAAAACATTTTAAGAAGCTTGCTGATAAACTCATTATTGTTTGTTCCAGTCAACTATAATGTTCTTATTAGTGTTACAAAACGTGAAAAAATTAGCTCTTGAATAAGGTCATGAATAAGATGATCTGCTCTCTAAATGTGTTCAGATCAGTACATCAAGTAAAGAAAAATCAAAGCAACAAAATAATTCATATACACAAAGTTCTTTTTAAAGAATATTTACAGCAGTAAGTAAAAAAAAAAAACAACTAGAAGCACTCGGAGAGTGCAAACCTCCTCCAAGACCAATTTCCCCCATCCTGCAATAGAGTTAATGCGCAAGAGCAGAGATTGAAACACATTTGCTGAACAAGTTCTGACGTAGCGAACATTTAAGCAGGCAGTATGCACGGGATTTCTTCCCGATGGAGTCCAACATGAAAAAATAAAAGTCTGACTCGTCACCCGACGTTATTCATCGTCAAACTGGTGTCGGATTAAGCTCCTAAGTTTTCATCAGTCACATCCCACCTCTAAAACATCTCTTTTATCCCCTTATATCCCCTTTTACGAGTTTGTAATGGTTTGACTCTCTTTATAAAGTGCTTCCTGGTGCAGTCGGCTCATGAAGCGAGTGGGTTATTTTGTACGTATTTATTTTTTAAATTTTTTGTAGCGAGTGATTGGAGCAAAATACAGTGTGTGAGCGCTTTCAGCACAAACACTCCCACAAACTTCAGAGCAATCACACAAAAAAAGTTTTTATATGGAAGGGTACCTGACAAGGTTGATCAGCTGTTCCGGACAGTGCAGGTTCAGCTGGGCTGCAGCAGGACCTTCCTCCCGCTGTCAGTATCCTGTTATTCCCGTAACGTGAAGAGAATCTCATTTCTTTGTCTACGTCTCCAGACAGCATGTAACATCACCAGAAGTAGTTGGTAACAGAATAATCCCAACTTTCCTGATAGTAGACATACTGGGATGTGTCCGTCTTCGGTCCGTCTCCAAAGCCTGTTCAGAAGCTTCTCTCCACTAGCATACCGACAAACTGATTTGATTGGTTGTTTCTGAAATATGGTGTGTTTGAGGAAATGGGAAAAATAGGTTTCATGGTGCAGTCACGCACTTCCTGGTCACAAAACGTTTTCTAAATGTGCACCAAATGCGTAAAAATGCACACATTATGGCAAGAATTGTTCATCATTAAATCTGGTTTTAACATTGCTTTTATAAATTTTGAAGTCCGTGCTGTCCAATCCAGCTCAATGTTTTTTTTACAGCAGCCCTGTGAAAGCATCACAGCTTTGCAATCTCAAAGTGTTAAAAGAAAAAAAATCCTGTATCCGCATTGTGATCCAGAACATCACCAAAATTTAAAGATGTGTTACTTTGGCCAGTACCCACATGTGGTAAAAATGTCATGACAATCCATCCACAAGTTTTTGAGTCATGTCGTCCACAAACAGAACGACAGGCCGACAGACAGACAGACATACGCGACCGAAAACATTACCTCGCCCTTGGCGGAGGTAATAAGATAAAAAGACAGGGCTTTTACTGTATAGTGTTGGGGATCACTGCTAATGAGAGAGCAGAGGTGGGTGATAAAAAGCCAAGGAGTATTACTCAACAGCTGTTTCTTCAAAAAGTAAAATATGAATACCTGATCAGAGAGTCATGAGTTTAAAGTTCAGGAGAGAACTTATTTCAACTTTTAGTCTGATGTTGGATTATATAAGTTCATTCAGACCTAAAAGAAAGGAATTATTATAGAGAACTGGCTTTTCTATGACTCAGGAAGGCATTTTGAATGAGAACTTTTCTTGTCTCGCATAAAGAAATGCCACACATTTTTGTGTTTGGCATTTCTTCAAGTGTTGGCTGCTTTGTGTCTGTGAATGAGGACTGCTTCGTATATGAATGGCTTTCATATAGCACATGCAGTCAAAACAATTTTATGAAGAGAAACAGCTATTGATTTGAGCAGCAGGCAGCCATTTGATATCAATAATGACTTCATCACACACACACACACACACACACACACACACACACACACACACACACACACAC
>NW_013952552.1:431668-433413 GCF_001266775.1 Austrofundulus limnaeus
CAAATGCCTCTCACAGGTAGTTGTTTTGTTATTATAAACATTTGGATAAAATTATCACTAACTGAATTTTTTCCCGTTTGTGTATATTGTGAAGTCATCAATCCAAAATTAAGGCCTTAATTATCCATAAAATGTATTAAAAAAAGCTTTCAGAAGTCTCATGAATATTAACATATTGTAGGTAGTAATAATTGGCAATATTTATTTATATTTTTACCAAATGCCTCTCACAGGTAGTTGTTTTGTTATTATAAACATTTGGATAAAATTATCACTAACTGAATTTTTTCCCGTTTGTGTATATTGTGAAGTTGATCTTAAATTTCATTTCAAGGGGCATTAAAGAGGTCTTAAAATGTCTTAAATTGAACTTGTCTTAAGTTGTAGGAACCCTGATTGAGTAGATGAAGTTACAGCATTTGTAATTTGAGCAAACATCCACGACAAGACTTAGTAAATTAGAAAATTGGACCATACAAAATAAGGAAAATATTATATAACTTATCTTTATTCATTTAATTTATTAAATGTGCTGACCATAGTCGTTTCAGATTATTTTCACTGTATCAAACCAAGATTAGAACCGTTCATGTCTTGCTGCCATCTTGAATCAGGATGACTCCAAAAACGAATAGAAGTGCTTCCAAAGGTTACTTTCTGAACGTTTCAATAAAATCTGTTCAGTAACTTCACCACATTGCATTGCTTGCTTTATTTTCAAATGGCAGCACCCCCCACCAACCCCCACCCCAAATCAAAACAAACAAAAAACAAAAATAAAAATAAATCTGTCACAGTTTGACTACTAAACTTTTTAATGCCAGTTGAAAGCAGAACTGGTGCACAGTCTAAATTTGGCATATACCATTGAAATGGGAGCTTAGACATCTCTGAGGTAGTAACAGATGCCAGTTCAAAGCTAAAGATTATTTTTTTTATTTATTTATCCTTTATTTATACAGGAAGATCTCTTGATACTCATTGTCTCATTTACAAGAGAGACCTGTTACATCCAACACAACAAAGTAGCATAAAAGCAATAATAATAAAATTTACTTAACACTTCTAAAAATCAGTACATACATCATCAAAAAAGGGTTTTTATTGAGAACAGGTACAGGTGCTTACAGACAAAATTTCAAAACTGTTTATTAAAATCTTAAACTCCCCAAGTGTGACCAAAGTGGAAAGCTTTATGTCCTACTGAAGCTTGTTCCAGGTGGAGGGGCCAGAAAAGGAGAAAGCTTTTTCCCTAGCTCAGTACGCACTTCAGGAACACTGAAGATCATGTTTTCATTGAGCTGGTATTAGTCAAACTGTTGCTGTTCGACAGATCGGTGCAGCTTCCACAGCAATGCTCTCATTTATCAATTGTGCGTATGCACAAAAAGCGTGCACACGCTCTTTTTCATGCAAAACTTGACAGGAGTGAAATGAGCGTGGATATGTGCACAGCCCCACGTCGACTTTATGGCTGGCGTACGAATGTTTCTGTGGTTATGGTTCCATTGGCGACATTTAAGTGATTTCTTGGGGACCTCTCTTTATGGATCCCAAGAAGCTCAGAGAACTGTTTCTTACCCTGTGTCCATCTAAGAAATTTGATTTCTCTCCTTGCAGTCTCATTCAGGTACAATGGGCCTCATGCAAGAACATGTTCGTATTCTTTTCCTAAATTTCTCTTACTTTTGTTCGTACAAAGGGTTCGTACGAACATGTCACGTCAGATTCAACAAACTCTTCTA
>NW_013952552.1:434495-436681 GCF_001266775.1 Austrofundulus limnaeus
CATTCATTTTTTGGTAATTTTATATCCTAACCCTGACCACCAACTCTAACCCTAACCTCACAGGTACCTTACCTGACCCTAAAACTAACCTAAACTCAATTCACAACTTGGTCCTAAACCCAACCCRKACACCCAAAATCAGCCTCTGAAGTTGTGGGGCCAAGGAGCACCCGGTCCCCACGATGTTGCATTTTCCTTAAACATGGGCCTCACAATGTAGGAATAACAAGGACATACACACACACACAATCTATTATTTCTGGGTTCAACCTTGGGAATTGATTTTGAGAGGTAGGGCTGAGGAGGTTTAGGGTGGGAGAGAGGAAATGATGCCTGTTATGTTTTTGTCCTTGTTTCGTGATTACCTGGTGTGTGTGCGGTGCTACTGGAGGTGATCCTGGTGCCTTTTTGCACATTAAATGCTGATGCAGAGTGGAGACAGCTGGTCAGACTGAAACTCGGGTTATTAATGTTTTACTGGTAAGAGCAGAAACAACCTTCTACACGTGCACCACTCAACGAGCCTTTTATTTTGAAAAACAAACCGAGGAAGCCGAAAAATGACTGATGAGAGTAAGAAAATAAGACGAAGAAAGGAAGGTGTCTTGAGAAGCGAGGTGCTTGGAGAAGTGTATATTTGCTCAAGCAAAAGTTTTCGAGTGCAGCCAAAACAAAGAGGGGGATCAGAAGGGAGTGCAATGTCACCCCACCTGCTGTCCTTCCCTGCTCTTCCCACCCCCTTCAGCTTGCTGCTGTCAGCATGCATGTCCTCTGCACACTCAGGGGTCCTGCAGGAACTGTGGGCCTTTGTGCGAAGAGGATACAAACTGCATGCTGGAACATCCTGGTGAGTGATTTAGACCAAAACACTTACCCAATCTGTAGAAAGTACAATCAGTCATTTGTTCAACTTAAAAAGCAATGCTACCCATTTTTTTCCCAAAACAGTCGTTTCCAGAATTATATTACAGATTATCATCGAGTCAGAGGCAGATGGAGGAAGTGTTGTTAGTGCAGTCAAAAGCTTTCCAGTCTTTAAAGAATAATGCATTGCTGCTACCACCTAGTTTCCAGTGGTGGGCACAGTTCCCCTAAAGCACTAATAGGGGGGCTAATTTCCTGATTAGTGCTTTAGGGCTGTTATGGACTAATTGTTTATATCTGTTCTACCTTGACGTTGTCCAGTAATCATATCTTATGATAACTAGTTTTCGGTTGTTTTACTCTATCGGCCCAGACTTCAAGACTCCAGCAATGCATGACCTCTTTAATTCTGATAAGGTGTTTTCTAGGCTGACAGCCCTGTCATTGGTTAGGTGGTTACAGTTGGCGATGTGTGATTGGTTGTAAGCATGTCACATGATGTTATATAATCGGCTGCTCTCCACTGAGGAGCCAGCCACAACACGACAGACTTAGCTGATTGACTTCTGTTTGTTGTTGCTCAGGTTAAATCATTTGACGACCACACAGGCAGACTTTCTGTGCATTTATTCCAACGTGTTTCTGCATTCTTGGTAAATCTTGCCACCACAGTTTTTTGGCGTTGTCGGCGGTCTTTGTTAAATAAATATTGGCATAACAAGGGCTTTTGCTGATTTTAAAATTTATTAGTGGATTAGCACGCTAAATTTATAGGCTAAATTTAGAAGCACTGAGGTCTATAAATGTTATTGATCATCGTTAATGTTAACAGCTGAGGGTGAAAGTTGTCACACATTTTGTTCCTATGTGTCACTTATCACAATATGTTGACAATATATGAACTCAAATACAGCTGTGGAATGTCAATGATAAGTCTTAAGAGAGCAACATGGCAACATGTGACTCATGTTGTCTGAAGAATGTTCGTGGGTTGACTGGGTCATTTTAGTGCTTTAGAATTAACTTTTGCTAAAATTTTCAGTGCAGTAGTGCTTTAGAAATAAGTGACCTAAATATTTGAGTTAGTGTTTTAGCACTAGGGGAACTAAATTTTAGATTAGCGCTGCCCACCACTGATGGTTTCCAACCTATTTTGCTTTCTAACTTTTAAGCCAAGCTGAGCCCCTCCCCCAGTCTGTGGCTACTCCCCACCTCTCCCAAAGATGTGTTCAACCTTTATCTCTATAAAAGCATAAAGTGAATAGTTACAAACTTTTATTTAGGACTTTTGTGCTCTCTGGTTCCCATTTGGTGGGTGGGGG
>NW_013952552.1:436721-438753 GCF_001266775.1 Austrofundulus limnaeus
CTTTTTTCTAGTGGCAGAACAGATTCAGAAATAGTTAATTGATGTTTCTTGTTTTTTTAAATGTCCTACAGGCTCTGACATGTTGAGTTTAAAAGAAAATCTGTAAAACTTGAAAAAAATCTGTGATATTACTATTGCATAGCAATTATTTTATGCAAATTATGTAAAGATTCACAAGAAAACAGTAGAATTTTTACTTCTGAAACACACAGACTGAGTCGTGATCAAAAGGCTCATTAAAATCCCTGCAAACAGTTCTCAGAAAATGTCAAAAATTAAAAGATTAGTTAAATTCTGGGAACTCCCATCAACGCACTCACTGTGAAGTTGCTGATTCTCACTCAAGAAACCCGTTGGTCCCAGGTCTCCACTTTGGAAACCACCGCCTTAATGATTTATCTTCCCCTAAGGCCAAATTTGTGCAAGCTGTGAGTCCGGATGTAGTTTTCCACATGTCCGAAACGTACTTCCTAGCAGCCATGTGGGGCTGATGGGTCATTCAGGTGGCTGAGGTGAGCCACTGCAGCAGCTGTCAGGAGACATGAAGCAAACGCCCTTCTGGCAGGCCTCCTTCCCAACCTAATTTTATTAAATATGTGATTTGCTTCTGTTTGTGTGCTGCAGCATTTGGGAGAGAGTAGGGCAGAGTGAGGGAGGGGAAAAAAGAGGATGAGAGATAAATGGATAAGTGAGAGTGAAGCAAAGTATGTGTGAGAGAAACAGAAGGCATCGGAGGAGCGATTAGTGCAGTGGTATCCATCATTGGAGCTGTGCTGCTCTGGTCGATTGCCACGGACACTGAGGAATTCTTCATTAGGTCCCATGGCGAGCACACACACACACACACACACACACACACACACACACACACACACACACACACACACCTATCCATTACTCTCCAGTGCAAAGCTCCAACTACAGTCTGTCTTTGTTTCAAGTCTTTGTTACCTTTTTTTTCTACCTGTTCAATTCAGCACATATTTTATTTTGTTCCAAACACTTTTGCTGAGGTTTGACAATTTCTTCCACCTTCTATAAGTCAGTGACGCTCATCTTCATTGCCCCCACCCCCACTTTTAAAGCCTGTTTGCTGTAACACCACTTCCTTTTCATTATGTCCACATGCATTTTGCGTTGGTTGGTTGAACTGTTTTTATATGCCCGTGTCTGCTGAGAACGCACTGCTATGCAGGCACACATCTGTATTTTTCCAGATTCATGCTAAAACACAAATTAAGGATGCAGACTTGGACTCAAAGAAGTGTCAAAGTGTCACAATAAGATCGATGTAAATGGACAGAACTTTTCTAAAGCTCACCCAGCCTGGATTCACTTCCTGGAATTTGAGACTGAGATGAAAATGTCTGATGCCAGAAGATCACATTTGCCGTAAACTGTTATTACTAAAATCTGTGCAGGTGAATTTTCTGAAGCATTACATGAAAGTGGAAGAAAACTGTTTTGCAGCAGGGCAATATTGAGGTGGAAACTCTTGTTTGATGAGTTCTTTTCTACTGGGAAAAAAATTCTGATAACAGCTGAAATGTACAGCTACTAATGTACAGCGTGTACTACAGACACGAGTGACGTCACTGAAAGACAAAAAAAGTGAGTTTGCTCAATATGGAAAGTGTTAACGAACCATAATTTATTTTAGGAGAGGATTGAAAAGATGCTTTGTTGATACTTTAAAATATTAATAATGGATAATTCTGTGCCTTCTTTGAAAGGTTTTTGAAGGAACACTCAGAATGTTGTCTTCCCTTTAGCTGCTCCCTTCAGGAGTCACAGCAAGTGAATGTCACATGGAAGATTATAATAATGAAGGCAATATCAAGAAATAAGATAAACCTAACATTTCTTTCATCTGCTGACCAAAAACATTTTACGTTCAGTTTTGTATGTTGCTTTGACTACATCATTTTAAATGGATCCCCGATTAGTTGTAACATTAGACTTTATTTGATAAACATATATTTTAACTGTAAAATAAAGACTGTAAAAATACTGTAGGCTGTTTTGTTTTGTA
>NW_013952552.1:438838-443822 GCF_001266775.1 Austrofundulus limnaeus
GCTATATCCACCCTGAAGGTTAATCTTGGACAATATCTGATGATCGACTCTTTTAAATGAAACCAGAGAGCGTTGACAGAGAGGAGAAGGTAGAAATGAGTCAGCTTGTAACTGAAAATATAGTTGGAGGGCAACAGAGCTGCTTCATGGAAGAAGAACCTCAGCTTAGCCTGTTAGCCTTTGTGCTAGCACTGACACTATATTGCCTTATTTGTATTAGCTCGGTGCTAGGGCGACAAACTAACAAGCTAAACTGAGYTCCTCCATCCATATTTTCAGTTCCAGGCTGAGTCATTTCTACCTTCTCCTCTCTGTCAACGCTCTCTAGTTTCATTTAAAAGAGCCGATCATCAGATACTGTCCAAGATTAACCTTCAGGGTGGATATAGCTCGCTAGCAGCCTCGCACCGATGACCTAGTTGACATTATCATTTACCCAGAATGCTTTGCATGTAAATGAAATGGTCCCATTCTTGTACAATGCTTTTAAACTTTTAGTTTAAAAATTATAAAAACTAAACATCCTACAGTATCTTAAAAGTTTTTATTTTACAGTTAAAATACATGTTTATTAAATAAAGTCTAATGTTACAACTAATCGTGGATCCCTTTAAGGCCCTACCACACTATAACATTTAAGACAATTTATGCAAATTTTGTCCAACACAAAATATGTATGTACGGAGCTCGCGAGGGGACATGGGAGATTTTTTTCTTTTGCGTTCCCACGCATTACCTCGCAATACCTTTTGCGTTCCCTCGCAAAAGTAGTTTATCACTGTTGTGCCTGCTGATTTATTAGCAAACTCACATGTTCACTATTAAAGAGTTAGCCTACTACTTTAATTCAGCTTCAGAATGAATATATCACACAGCCACGCATGGAAGTATGTCATATGCCGATATTTTAACACAGTACAGCCACGCAACATCAATGTCAATTTCACGAAGTTGTGGCGATACATCCTGTTTTGGTAACCGGATATTTCAAAAATAAAAGTCTGATTTAATTCAGTTCATATACAAAACAATCTTTTCTGTGGGAACGCAAAACAATATTGTGTGGGAACGCAAAGATATTGGGAGGGAAGGCAAAAGTTTTGCGAGGGAACGCAAAAGGAAAAAAAACATGTTCTCTCGCGGGCTCCTTATGTATGCACTGATGATGGAAAAAAATCTACTGTAAGCCACTTTTAGATGTGTACATACTGTATGAAAATTGTATTTATAACAAAGTTCTCATAAGTCAACATAAGTTGCCTAAGACTTGTCCACACATGATTTTATTACATTTTATTTTTTTTGCCAAAGCAACTTTTCTCATTTCTAAAAAGAAGTTTTATAAACACAGCAACATTTCTAGAAATGTTTAAATCCACAGAAAATGACCCAAAATGTTGTGCTATCTCATCAAATCAGTCACTGATGAATAGAATGAAATAAAAGGTAAAAAAGCAAATAAAATATCAATGCAGAAAGTATATTTCTAAGTAAAAAAAAAAAAAAAAACAAGATTAAAAGGTTGTCTGTGTCAGCCTGAGGATTTATTTCCGAACAAGGGCCAAGCCAGCAGAGTCTTGGTGGTGCCACACAGAAATCCCTCACCTGGAAAACAGAACAAAAGCTGTACCTGACTGTGGCACTGTACTACAGGCTGGCAAGCCATTTACTGTATGTGGGAATGAAGGGAAACAGGCGTTCTGGTAAAGGCAGAAAAAAAAACTATTTTTTCAGAGCCTGCAACACTCTGCAGGAGTTCTGACACTGGAGTGAGAGCTGAAGTGAGAAAAGAAGATGATGAGTTGAAAAAAATGGAGGGAGACCTTTGAATCAGTGTCATGGTGATGCAGTCACACCTCACCACGGTGAATCACCAAGTCACCGCTGGATGTCGAACAGGACAAATGTGCAGTGATTTCACCATCATATTAAAGTGTGTGTTCTGTCAGGAGTGTATGCAGCTTAAAGACCCCATGGGTGTGTTTTTGCTTCACCTAAGCTCCAACCTCCAACAGAGCAGAGGCCGGGAGAAGAAAAAGTGGGATGCAGCTAAAAACCAGTGTGTTCCAGAGTTTTCCAACTTCCACTGAGCCGGGAACAGCACTCAGCACAGGCACATGTGGTAAACGTCAAATCCACCAGCAAAGCTTTCCAGAAAAATAAACACTCAGATTGACTTGAAGGTGCTTGCCTGATTTTCAAGGTTTAATTGTTCCTGTATTTTTTAAACTGAAACACATTAGCTCTAATGATCCCAGTGCGACTGACACTACTCAAAAATATTAAGTGTATAGCAAGATAAATAAAGAAGGTGGTGAGAATTTACTGACAGTAAATCTAAAATAACACAAACAGCATCAGGCAGGCTGCCGAGTGCCGCAAATTAACTTCCTCTTTAATCAGAAGCTTCAAAAAAAGTTTCCGTCACTGAATCTAAACGCATGCTAGTTGCTACAAAAACTTACTAAATTAATTATACTTATAGTCTGTCATGGCCAGTGGTGGACAAAGTACTCAAGTCATTACTCAACATGAGTAAAAGTATTGATACTTATGGTCGAATCTCAACTAAAAGTAAAATTACTTGGTCAAAAATCTACTCAAGTTAAAGTACTGAAGTACTTACTTTTGAAAATACTTAAGTATTCAAAAATACATCAAGTATTCAAAAGTACAAATACATTTTATAATATATGTATATTACTGTATTTGTTTTCAGAGTGAATTTAAAGAACCCTGTAACACTCAGAAACCACCTGATGCATCGACATGTAGAAACACTCTGCTGCAAATTCTACACCACATGTAAAGACTTCAGCATAACAATACAATAAAGTGAGTGGTGAGTTCTTAAATGCAGAAATGTAATTTATCCGCGGTGAACACAGAAGACGTTTAAACTAATACAAACAATTTTGCAAACCTAGCATCTCAAACATCGAGCTCAAACATTGAGCTGAGATATGGCTGGTTTCTCTACTCACTTCAATCGTCTCCATTGCTGGGTTCTGTTTGAAATGAAGTTGGGAGCTCAGGCTCAGCTCGCAACAGTTAACAAAGGTGATGTAATTCCAAATCCATCCCAAGTGCGAGCTACAACTATAATTGGTTTCCCATGTCAGGAATATAGCGTGTGGCCAACTGCTTTTCAAGAAAGTAAAACAGTGACAGTGGATTACAAAACATCCATCCATCCATCCATTTTCTGTACACGCTTCTTCCTTTTCAGGGTTGCGTGGGTCACTGGTGCCCATATCCAGCAGTCACAGTGCGAGGGGCGGGGTACACCCTGGACAGGTCGCAAGTCCATCACAGGGCCACACATAGAGACAAACGAGACAAACAACCATTCACTCTCTCACTCACACCTAGGGCCAATTTAGAGTTATCAAGTAACCTAACAGTCATGTTTTTGGTCTGTGGGAAGAAGCCGGAGTACCCGGAGAGAACCCACACTCTACCCAGAAAGGTCCCCAGACCAGGATTTGAACCGGTGACCTTCTTGCTGAGAGGCATCAGCTCTACCAACTGAGCTACCATGCCGCCCAGATTACAAAACAATGCTGAACCAAACAAGTAGTGGAGTCAAAAGTACAATGTTTGACTTTGAAATGTAGTGGAGTGAAAGTTATAAGTTCCCCAAAAATAATTACTCAAGTAAAATAAAGATACTCAAAAATTGTACTTAAGTACAGAACTCAAGTAAACGTACTCCATTACTGTCCACCACTGGCCATGGCAAACAAAGTATGAGCAACAAGAAGATCCAGCTTGTTGATTTGAAAATGAGACAGTTCCAACAAGCATAATTTGTCTAACATAAGATTGTCAGTGTCTGTTTAAAAAAAAGCAGATCAGGATAACAGAGAAACCACCAGTCTCATCAAACTGTAAGGGCTTATCACTTGGAGGGCAGCATGACCAAACAACGATTAGTAAACAGATGAACTAAACATGACTATTCTGTTGTTGACGCCTGATAAGGACATTTTAGAAGAACTGTCAGCCAACCTTATTTTCAACACACAGCCATGAGAAAAATAATTAAATTTCTTTCAATGCAAGGGTTTTACAGATTTTAATCTCCCCACAAGTGCAACGAAAAGGGTTTATGACAGTACGGTTGCATGGGAAAACCTCTTCTCTGGCTTAAGGCAACATGGCCTAGGTTTGCAAGTTTTATTGAAATGAATGGCAAATATGGTGTGCATTAGCTGAGATTGATATCCTAAAAGTGCTTTGAGCACTAATAGTTCAGTAAAAATCTTTAATCAAATTGAGTCAGCTCTGTCTTGTCCGTTTTTTAGCAAAGAAATCATATGAACCCCTGGACAAATTATTTTAAATCTTTCAGGAGGAAAATGTCCATCTATTGTCTTTTACCTGATTCTTCACTTCAGGGTGATGGGGGTAATTGGTGTCCATATCCAGCAGTCACAGTGCGAGGGGCGGCGTACACCATGGACAGGTTGCAATCTATCAATAAAGGCAAATGAGACAAACAGCCAATCATTCTCTCACTCACTCCCAGGGACCACGTAGGGTTACTAATTAGCCTAAGATTTGTTTTTGGTCTGTGGGAGGAAAGCGAAAACTCACATACAGTGGGTAAAATAAGTATTGAACAGGTCACCAATTTTCTCAGTAAATATATTACTAGAGATGCTAATGACATGAAATTTTCACCAGATGTCGATAACAACCGTGAACCATACATACAAAGAAATCAAACCATAAATGTCCAGAAATGAAGTTATTTGTAATAATGTGGAATGACACAGGGAAAAAGTATTGAACACATGAAGAAAGGGAGGTGTAAAAAGGCATGGAAAGCCAAGACACCAGCTGAACTCTCTCAGTAATTAGAAAACAAGTCTGCCCTTTGTCAGTCCAAGTTAATACTGTATCAGCTGGTTCAGTCCCAGATGATGACCAGGTATCACACAAGAACCATCTGATGATGGGTCAAAGTAAAGAGCTCTCT
>NW_013952552.1:446402-448321 GCF_001266775.1 Austrofundulus limnaeus
ACTGTCATAGAAAGACAAAGTGTCTTCAGTCGGAGGCTTCTTCAACTTCGCTGTAATACAGACCGCTACAGAAGACCTTTCCTGCCCACAGCCATCAGCATCTACAATAAGTTTTTAGTTAAATGAGTTACAACAACACCTAATTTCCCTCTGGGATCAATAAAATATTTTTGAATTTGAATTTAATTGAATGACGGGATAAATGAGGACACGGATTGTAGTGTAAAGTGCTTTTAGTATGCTGGTTGGATAAAAAGGTGCTATACAAATACAGTCCATTTATCATTTAGCTGAGTGATATTCACAGCGCATACTCTGAGTGACTTTTTGCATCATTGTGAGGTTTCACATTTATCTATCTGTCTATCTGAAAAAAAATCAGTACTTTTGATATTTATTTAAAGTTAAAGGGCAGTATAGTTAGCACTGTTTCCTCCCTGACAAAAAAAATAAATAAAAAAAAAACATACATGCTAGGTTAACTGGTAATTCTAAATTGTTCCTAGGTATGAGTGAGATCCTGAATGGTTGCTTGTCTCATATGTCTCTATATATCCTTATGATGGATCTGTGACCTGTCCTGGGTGTCCCTGACACAGGGACTGCTGGTGACCTGGAAAGAAAAAAAAAATCTGGTGAAAGAAAAAAACAGCAACATTTCTTCACATAAAGAGCAATGACTCGTGATAAACGTGTGCACAGTTATTATGTATGTCACAATTTTTTATGACTGCACATATTTTGCCAACTGAAGCAAACACACAGAGCTTTATTAATATTCAGGGAGAGTCGAGTCTGGTGTACGTCTGCTAGTGCAGCACTAACATCAAAGAGACAAAGCTAGAGGGAAAGAATGGTGAAAAAAATGCAATAGGAGGAAATTGACAAAGAGATGGGAAGGAAATGGTTTAAGAAAGTAAACAGTGGAAGCTTTGATATTTGGGATGAGTGAAATAGAGTGGGAGGAATATAGACGGAGGGACTGATGGAGAAGAAAAAACAGGGAAAAGTGATTGAAAAGTGACATTTAAACATTTTTCAGGTAAAGTGTTGTTCACCTCAGCTGTTCTCTGCAATCTGTTACCATTCAAAATAAGTACATAAAAAAGCACAGTGTGGCTCAGAGCAGGAGGGGATTCCCAAGACAAGGTGTAAATCACTGGAATAACTTTCTTTCAGACATCAAAGGTGCTTCAATTATCAAACTGAGGTAAATCACACTGGATAGTAAGATGTTTCTTAGAAGGTTACATAACAGGTGTGTTTGTCTGCAGCTCTAAATATGACAGCAGAACCCCCATGCCAGCACTCAGAGCCAGACTTAACGTCTCCCTGTCAGCTTGTCAACCGTATGACACCAGCTGTCTGAGTGTGTCTGTTTGTTCAGGTGATGACTGTAAAACACTTTTCTCTCTGTCAGAGGAAAAAGAATCAATTAACAAAGTGAGGACAGAGGTGCTGTGACACCAGATTATACCCTCGTGTTAACATTTCCATGGTTCATTTAGCTGTAAATCCCCTGGATTGCTGGAAGCATGTGCTGGTATTTTATACAGTTCTGATCATTATGCACATCAAAATTCATCATGATCATTTAAAAAAAAAAAATGGTAATGGAAATACTTGAGAACTGAGTTTTGACTTTGCAGTTTTGGTCACAACATGCCTGCTCAAAAGTCACCAGTGTGTCGATGTTCTGTGACAAAGCTGGAAGCCATTTCTATTTCAAAGACTATTGTTTTGTTTGCACCCAACTCCATTTCTATGGAGGACCAAACCTATCATTATTGGAAATAAATGTATAAATATTTAACTGGCATATTAAAATAAATTATAGGGTCAAAAAGAAGTTTGACAAATAAATTATTGTGCCATTAAATCAATTACATCAATTATTTAGATATAAATGTGTATTTACA
>NW_013952552.1:449246-451180 GCF_001266775.1 Austrofundulus limnaeus
ATATTTATACATTTATTTCCAATAATGATAGGTTTGGTCCTCCATACATTTCTACATCAGTTTTTTTTTACACTTTTACATAGACTTGCTTACCAACATGTGGGCCTATATAGTGAAAAACAGAATAAAGGGCCAAAAGCAGCAGTAGAAAAAGACCACTAAACATATTTACAAAAGCTTGGGTATCTGTAAAAAAACAACATTTATCTTTATTTAGCCAATCTACTGCCCAGTGGTTTTGACTTGACGTTGCAGAAGGTTTGACCTTTTCTTTGACTCATTTTATGTTCAGGTTCTGTTTCATTCTGCTCTTTACTAATCCATTACTTTACAGGATACGTGTGAGAGGATGTTCTCCCCAGATGGACGTCCTGACACTACCTGACCCAGCTGTGGCCTGAAATGCCTAATTTAACCCTGAGCTTAGTCACTCCTCGTTGCCTGTCCACTCCCTCAACTCTACTACTTACGTATCTCTACTGGATTCCTGGAATCTCATCTGGGAAAAAACAAAATTAGAATAACTTTAAACATCCTTTGCAAATAATCTGTGAATGGTAACTCAACTATGGACCCACTTATCCTGCTTGTTTTCCCTCCTACAGTTAGACACACTGCCAACTTCCCTTTTCCACTTAAATTAAACTTGTTTTAACTTACCTGTATTTTCAGTCAAAATCATTTTGACTCAGTAAAGTGAACCCTGTGCAAAATAGTACTCATGATGCTATTTAATATCAGAAACGATTCCATCTTTACCTGCAGTTTTCTTTCTAGGTCAGTATCTATCTCTAGCGGTCATTGTGCAAGAGATGGGATACATACTCACAACTAGGGTAATTTAGAGTTACTAATTAACCTAAATTAAATGTTTTTGATATGTTAGAAAAAAACAGTGATTGGAGAAAACCCACACATGCACAGGGAGGACATGTAAACCCTACCCAGAAAGGCTGGGATGCAAACCTTTAACCTTCTTCTGTAAGATGACAGCACTAACTACCCTACGGCTGCAGATTTATTATACTTTCAAGAGCATTGCATGATTCATTTTTTTCAGTCAGTTATAAATGGTATAGGTTTCAGTATTTCTTGTAAAAGATGTGGCAAAAATTGACTAAGACGGGATTTCAGAAGCTCACCTTGGATGAAAAAAGAACTACGGGTCTGTAAGCAGCAACAGGAATCCGTTGTTCACAGTTTTGTCAGGAGACAGCAGAAACCATGCAGCTGATGGTGATTTGTTCATCACACTCAAATTTCCCTTGGGATAATCCAACAGTATAATCTGTTTCTGATCAGCTGATCAAACATGTTGCACCTGCTAACCAAAGAAACCTTGTAAAGCAAAGATCAATCAAATGTTTAAAGGAATAGTCTGTCCATGTTTGAAGTTATGTTCTGCCAAATTTGACTGACGTTTGTTACTGTTTTCTCAAGCAGATGTTTGTGTTTCTACAAAAACGTGTGCTAGTGGTGTGTCTTTCTGTGTCGAGGCCTCGAAGCGTGTGCCGAGTATAGAGGAGAATTTTGTGGAGCGTGTATCGTTGATGACGTTTGTAGTGACGTTCGAAGCCTCGCTGGCGGGTCGTACCATGTGACTGATTCAGAAACTGGCTCGCCTGTATGCGTGAGTTTCAAAAGAGGCAGCAAAACTCTGCTGAATCTAACATCCCATTAAGTTGTCATGAAATTTTATTGTGTACATTTAAGCTATTCAGCTGATCGACTTTGTGTTCGATGGAACCAGCAAGGAAGGGGAAGTTTCCTCTGGGCTCCAAATAATAATAATGTAGAGGTAACCCTGGTGAAAAAAAACTTTTCTATTGTTTTTTTTCTTTGTCTTTGATTTTATTTTTTACACTTATAAGAAGAAAATCATTTTAAAGTGTTTTTATTTTCTTTAAGTGTATAGGACAAAGTCCTATATATAT